>NC_066871.1:34973895-35223895 GCF_022985175.1 Labeo rohita
CATGATATAATATGCCTCTAAAAAGCAGCTAGTTAATAGTCTAAAGTATCTATCTAAAATATTGCACTGAATTATTGTAAACTTGAAGACTTGACCCGAAAATCATCTGAACTGTTATTTCTATCATGTCTAAAGACTGCAGCTGAGATTATCAAGTTAAGACTTAAGAGGTCTGAGAATGTTGGTCCAAGTGTCCAGCTGTCCTTACTACTATATTGCTTTTAAGGAGCACTTTGCCAAATTTTAAAGGTTTCATTGAAAAAAAAAAAAAAAATCTTGTCAATTCTCAATAGTTCCAGTGGACTGATAGCTCTTAATGTACATGAATGAATGAGAGCGTTTAGAGTGCATAGAGAGCCTTTAGCACACAGTGAGAGTAAATTGAATTTGATGAGTTGTGAGCCTGAAGTGCTTTATTGGCATCTAAACACACAAGTGGCTGGCTGGCTGGCTTATGACGAATGGACTGAGATAAATTCGATTTCTGAAGGCTGAAGTAGCCTAAAAATGTGCAGCTAGCACTGTTTATTTCTATGTGTTGCTTTTGTAATGTGTGTGAACCACACACTCTAAGATGATTTTTAATTTAAATTGTCAGTTTTTGACATTGGTGTCATTGGCTATTTGCTTATAAACAATAAGCCATTTAAATGTTACAATCTATTTATATTAGGTTCAAAGAATCAGATCATTAGAGGTGTATCTGAAGTCCACACAGTAGCTCATTACAGCTCTATAACAGCTGTCACTGAAGTTAATAGTGAAATTACACTTTCACATTGGTGTCATCTTCAAGAATGATTATGGTTTTAAATTCTGATTGGTATGTTTATAATCTTCTGTAAAATGCTAATTATCTTAAAGAGGTCTACAAAACCTGAATCGTATTCTCATTCATCTCAATGGCAGTTGCTTGGCTGGCACAGGACCCCTCAGAATTATGTGACCTGCATGCTTCTATCTTTGCTCATGAGCAGAGATATTTAAAAAGCAATGCATTACAATATCACTCCCTAAAAAAAAAAGAAAAAAAAAAAAAGTGTTAGATTACTTGTTACTTTTTCTCATCTTGCCTGTGTAACATTTATGGACTTTTAGTTGTGTTTTCCCCTGTTCCTGTTCTCCTGCCATGTTTAGTTTCAGTGATGTAGTTTCCAGTGTTGTCTTGATAATGTCATTTTGTTCACCTGTATTCTTTTAATTTTGCCATCTTTCTTGCCCCGCCATGGATGCCCCCACTGTAATGCTCCCCTGCCTGAAACAAGTGGACCGCTACCTCAAGGACCATATGAGGGATTTCTGAATCTCACCCACCTAACAAATTACCCAGACAACTGCCTGTGCACCTTTTATTTTGTACTTTTTATTTTGACTGAACACCTCAACAAAGGCAAACGTCTCCAGGAAAGTTTCTTCAGGGAGCTTTGGCACTTTTGTGGAGTAGGTGCTGGAAAAAAAGGGCTGTATTTCACCATCTGCCCCACTGAGGAAGGACATCTCCAGTCCCACTCCTGAACCAGAGAGCAGCCAGCAGTCATCCCACTGCATGAAGCAATCACCTGAGCCCACAACAGATGGAGAGCCTAAGCCATGAGTAAGAGGCAGCGCAAGAACCCACGACTGAGGCGATCATTGTCCTGAAGCCTCAGCCTCAAGATTACTCTGACTAGATGCGTGAGCTGGCAACATCGCCTGTTCCCAAGGGAGTATTAGTGGAGATCAAGGGCTTGGAGGGAAGCCCTGTGCACACTCTCACCACTGAGGAGAGCTGCAACTGGCTACTGGAAAATATTATGAAGAACATATGGATATTTTAGATTTACTAGATTGGGTTTGGAAGGTGATACCCTATGTTCCTGCATCTCGTGAGCCTCAGCTGGTTCCATCTAGCTCTCTCCTGAGCTCCATGTGACTCTCAAGTTCCCACCCAGCCTCTTTCTCCCACCTCCTCTCCTAATGCCAGCTTGTTCCTCAGCCATGTCTCCACCTTCAGCCCTTGAGTTCAGACTCCACCTTGGTTCTCCAGCCCATCGGCTTCGCCTTGGCTCCTAAGTCTCCACGGGCTCCCTTGTCACTCCAGCTCCACCTTGGTCAGTCATCATCCATTTGTCGCTTCGGAACTCCACTCCCCTGGCTTTGCTTCATCTCTCTGTCCCTCTGGCTCTATCATGCTCCTCTTTCCCTCTGGCCCCGCCTTCATCTTCAGTCGCTGCAGCTTGCTTGCATGGGCCTTCAACTCTGCCTTAGCCCTTCAGACCCTGGGTGTCACCCTGGCTCTCCGTCTGCTTGGCTCCACCTGGGTTTCCACTTCCAGTGGGTCATCTCCACCATTCATCCTCAGGGTGTTGTTTGCCATCTTTCCACCATGACTCCTCCCTTCCTCGACTCTGCCTTGGGGCCTCTTCCTGACTGGTCTCTGGACCAACACCTGGTTTCACCTGCTCCTGGCCCCCCCTTGGCTACTCCCACCTTCCCCTCCCCCATTTCTATGGTTGTATTAATTTTGAGGAATACTGAATCTGTTTTGTGCAACTGAGATGAGTAATTTCATGTTCACTTTTAGTCTAGAAAGTCTAGAACTACAGTAAGCATCATGTTTATTCATCGCACACAACATCTCTGCACTTACTGACAATTTTTCTCAACATATAGACAGGAGAGCTGCCAGTCAATAAACATTTATTTTCTTGTATATAGATATTTTCTTGTAAATTAAAAGTGATGTGTTACTATATTTATTTATTTTTTTTTTTTTGACACACACTTTCCAGGTGCACCCTAGACACATAATCAGTGATGTAACTATTATTAGTTTATTTGGAAAAAAAGTAATCAGATTACATAACTTGCATTACTTGTAGTAAACACTGCTAATAAGCACTCAGTTTTGCCTGAGCCATAAATGTCATGTGACTAATCACCTCTGTGCCTGGAGGAAAATGGAAATGCTGATTGTTTGATGACACCAAAAGAACATCAAGCTCTTCACTAATGACGTCAATCACAGCAGACCGAGAAAAAAATGTCAGTTTTACTCAGAATATAATGCTCTCCAGAATATAATGAACTATTTGTGATGTATGTTGCTTGCAATAATGTCTCTAGTCCAGAAGCTCCATTAACTGCAGCTATTTGGGTCTGGCAACTATAGGGATTGTGTTCTTAAGGCAGGGTGCAGGTTATCAAGTCTAGACATTTTGTACCCTGCAGACAGAAGAGAACCTCATGTTTCTTATTGTTCTCTTATCTGAGCTGTTGTTTCAAAGATAAATTTATATAGAGAAATGAGGTGCACTTAATAGCATCAATCAATGCATGCTCTATGTCTGTTTTGTTAGGCAAGACAATCATCTTGCTGTTGTTCACAATCTCTGCATCTTGAAAAGGCCCTGAAACAATATGGATTCCACTCCACCCGAAAGTTTTGTACACTGCTGTCCTTTTTTTGTAGTTGTACTGCCGTACTCTGAGACTGTGGGTCTAGGAAATAGAGAACTATTGATTTTCTTTTTTTTTTTTTTTTTTTGAAAGCAGATCCTCAGCATCTTAAACTGTACAGAGAGAGGCTTTCATTAATGGCCGATCTGTCAGACTCACTGCTGGATATGAAGTGTGTCATCCAGAGGTGTGGGCTGCAGTGCTAATAGTCTTCTGGGTTCTCAGGGCTCAGAAATGATGGGAACGAAACTAGCAGAAGCCATCAGCTGGGTCAGAGACACGTAGAGTTTGAGAATGCTTGACTTCCTCTGAGTTTGTTCATAATCCTCATTATTCTGAATAATGATTCTCATTAGGTTCTCATTACTGTTAATACTGTAATGAAACACAGTGGCGGCATAAGCAATGTGTAAATCAGAATACATTAAAGGCAGCAGAGGAGAGTGGGGTAAGATGTGTCACCCCCGTAATTTAGCAAACTGTGCACAATTTTTGTCACATGACAATATAAAATGCATAACAATTTATATTCAAAACAAGCAAAGGGAATTGTCACTGTATAAAAACACAAAAATGATTTGTCGAAATCTTACCTATGGATTATGGAATTAAGCATTACTTAAAATGGCAGTTGTGCATCAGATATTTTGGGGTAAGATGGCTTTGACTATTAGAGAAATATCATTATTATTACAAATATATATTAAAACAATATATTTAAACAATTATATTTGTTCAAATGCAAAAATAAAAATCAAAAATGATAAATATTGTGAATGAAATATACATCCATCAAATACTTTTTTTCAAATTCAGCATGTTACATCTTATCTACATTTGAGTCTGATAAAAATGCATTTTTTAAAGAAAGACATCAGGGTAGGTTGTGTCACTGGTTAAATCATGTTTAGTTTTGTGATGTCATAAAATGTTCTTCCTCTTCCCCTCTCCCCCACCACTATCCCAAATTAACTATTAACTTACCTCCTCACATTACACCTTATCTCTAATATGGGGTTTTGCCAAAACTTGATTGTTTTGACAAAACCAAAATCCTTCTGGGAGAATGTACTGTGGACAGATGAGACAAAAGTAGAGCTTTTTTGGTAAAGGACATCATGGCACTGTTTACAGAAAAAGAAATGAGGCATTTAATGGAAAGAACACAGTCCCTACAGTCAAACATGGTGAAGGTTCAAAGATGTTTTGGGGTTGCTTTGCTGCTTCTGGCACTGGATGCCTTGACTGTGTGAACAGTAAACAAAGTGCTGGAGAGTTCTGAAATGGCCAGCAATGAATCCAGATCTGAATCCCATGGAAACACCTGTGGAGAGATCTCAAAACAGCAGTTGGGAGAAGGCATCCTTTCAAATCTGAATGACCTGGAGCAGTTTGCACAAAAAAAAAGAAGGATGGTCCAAAATTCCAGTAGAGAGGTGTAAGAAACTCATTCATGATTACAGGAAGCAATTGATTTCAGTTGTTTTTTCAAAAGAGGATGCTACCAAATATTAAGTTAAGGGTGCCAATAATTTTGTCCAGTGCAT
Organism: Labeo rohita; assembly: GCF_022985175.1. Classification (NCBI taxonomy): domain Eukaryota; kingdom Metazoa; phylum Chordata; class Actinopteri; order Cypriniformes; family Cyprinidae; genus Labeo; species Labeo rohita. The sequence continues at coordinate 34,978,881 of NC_066871.1, forward strand.
TTTATTGGGGTTCAGTGTAAAATTGTATTTTCTTCTGTTTTTTTGTTTGTTTGTTTGTTTGTTCCAATGCAAACCAAAGAAATAAATAAAATAAATAAATAAACAAATATGTGAGTACCAAAACATTTGCCTTCTGAGAGAATAGTTGCATTTTCTGACAGAATTATTCAGTTTCCAAATGCATATTCAGCCCCAAATATAAACACACTGCATATTGAAAGACCCAATTTATCATATCTCAGATCGGATAATCCGAGTAAACTGGTAGAAATCCATCGGATGGCGCTCTTGATGCCTTATAGCGTGTGCACTGGGAGCTGTCCATGGCTCTGAAACTACAGCGGAGCGGTTTAAGCTTTTAGAGGCTTCCTCTGAAGCAGCTGAATTGCATTCATGTTCATACTGAGCCACAGAGACAACATTATTCTCGGAAAAGGTGAAAATGATGGCTCATGTCACAGAAAACGCCAGTCGTGCCGTTGAACTGATCCAGTGTCGTCGGGCGCTGCGCAGGGAGTTCTGACGCCTTCATTCCCCGCACGAGCTTCATTGATACTTCACTAAAATGTACGGAGATGGACCTTCGCTTCTGACGCTGTTTGGAAACTAGTATGAATAGGAGTTCCGTTTCACCAACTGAATGACCGGCTGATTACTTTGCTCATCAATCTTCGGATGCTTTTCTTCGAGCAACTTCATCAAAGAGCTTTCATTCAGAAGGAAGGCTTTTACTGTCAACTCGCAAATTAATAAAACACATCAAAGGGGAAATAATTACAATAAATTATGTATTTTATAGTTCGTTTGTTGTTAAACAGTCGGCGCGAAAAATGATTGCTGTCAACAGCGAGTGTATAACTATGACGAGAAGATGCCTGCTGACGTTCAAACCGTTCAGGTAAGACTTGACATAATCTACTGTAAGAATTATTTAAAATTGTTCAGATATTGAGAACATTGGCAGTACACCATTCAGACAGACCTCGTATTGGAACTGTAGCGTTTGACCACTGTGAGTGAGGTCTTCGTGTTGTGTCTGTGGTCAACAACTAGGTTAAGTCCTTACAAAAACGCACCACGATAACAGTAAGTTTCTGCCAAAACGCCACATTTACAGTATTTGTTAATAGAAAATCTTATTAAATTAATGTGGGATCTTCAAACAATGCAACAGCATTAAGACTACTTATGTTTGTTTGTTTAGTTTCTTTTTGATGGTGTAGTATAATACCAGGTAATATGTTTAATGTAAAATAACAGCTAAATAATAAATACAAATTTAAAAAAATGACTACCATGGCATTTTTTATAAGGAATATTTATTCTCTTCATCAAACAAAGCTGAAAACCTGAAAGCTGTCAAACTTTGTCTCTTCACTACTGTTACCACATGAAAGTATAGGCTACACAAATATAGATATAACGGCTTACTGTACAGTAAATAACACGGTGCTTTATGGAGGTGGTACTATTCTCGGTTCTTGAGAGGATTTCATTGATGGTGTCGGGAGAGATTTAGGAAAGGATGTGAGGATGGTGTAAGAACTGAGTGTCGTTGATGAGCTTTCCCGCTGTTTCTCGCAGTGGCGGGAATCCAGCAGCGCGAGGATGTGGGTCATTCTGTTCTGCAGTAGCCTACCTGAGCTCTGCAACTTTAAAAATGAACATGCTTGTGTTGTAGTTTAAGCAAGCTTTTTCTTTGAAAGAGCTGCAGATATTACAGAAATATGCTTTGGTCAAACTTATTTAAGAAACTTATTTACACAACAGAAATAAAATGAAAAAGATGCCTTACATGATGAAAATAAGAGCCAAAGTATAGTGCTCAGTGATGGATTAACAGTTGGCTTACAGTTTGTAATACTTATTGATGTTTGCTGGTAAACATGATGTCACTTTCTGGAGACTGATGTCATCAGGGAATGTTAAGTTTAGTATGCCTATAGAAAGTTTGTCTGCACTGAAATAAATATTTTGCTGGTTTAACTTAGAAATTGTTCTTCATGTGGTAACATCTACAATAACTGGTTTTGTTGAAATGAAATAAATGATTTAAGATTACTGATTATAACTGAATTCAACCAACCTGAAAAAAAGTTTTATTGAAGCATAACAGTCAGTAGATGTAACCTGATTTCTCCATTTAGGTAAAATTGTCACCATTGTTGAGATTCATGCGCTGATTCTTGATCTTTGTGCAAGTCAAAAAGACACAACTCAAAACACTTCCTATATCATAAAGGAGAAATATCACAATGTCATATTGTCATGACATCATGAGACTAACAGCTAACATTCTCAGACATCAAACTCCTGATATGACCTGTGAGTCTGACTAGTCTGTGTACGATGACTAGGTCAATAAGTAATTAAGATCTGAGCAGAGTTTCTCTCACAACGGTTTCAATAACAAATGTGCCTTAGAAATACACAGAGGCAGCAATCAGAGCAAAATTGATGCTAAGTATTCAAGAATCAAGAGCCCAGTTAACAGCTTATCTCCACAATGGTGACTTACAACTTGATTATTTTCAATAAAACATGAACATCTAAATCTCAATTCTCAATTAGAAGTTTAGTATGAAAGAAATAAAATCAGACTTTATTTTCTTTACAGTGGTGCTGAAGAGTAGCGCTGTCCATTGTGATTTTCCCTTTGCTGCAACTTAAAATATACAATAATTTCAAATTATAATTTCTCATTGAACCAACATTCACTAATCAGCATGGAGCAGGTGTGCATGTTTTGAATGTGTTTGTTCTGAGCATTAATGGAAGTTGTATGTTGGGTCAATGTAATGAATTTAAGTTGAAATAACATTCTCTAATTTTATGTTACATAATCTTGATTGAACTAGGTTATAGCAACACAATTAGAATTATAGGTAGTATCAGACAGAAATACCTCCTTAAAGCAACAACTGCACAGGTTCACTTGCACACTACATGTCCTAAAATTTGATCTATTGCAATATTCCAGATATTTGTCTTAAGTAGAAGCAAAATGTCCTGGTAATCTAATTTAATAAAAATGTACTTTTGAATAATAACGATGGCATTCCTTAATATACCACTTACACTACCATTATTTAAGGCATTTGAAAGTAAACAAATAGAAAACATTTTATTTTAGAATGGCAAATACAAACAATATGCAATTTCTGTTTCCTTCTTTATTTAATTTATAACAGAGAGGGAAAACAAACAAACAAACAAACAAAAAAAAAAAAAAAAAAAAAAAAAAAAAGGAAGGAAGAAAGAGGTGGAATATTTCATAATAAATCAATCCCAGTTTTACAAAAATGGCAAACTATGTAAATCCCCTTGAAACCTCAAAGCTTTTGATTACCTATCCAAGGCTCTAACCTGCAGGTTACAGCATATACTTTATAGGTTAACTGTGACAAAAAGATGTGGTTTATCCTTTGTTTATGATGTTTTAATGGCCTTCTCTGAAGCATAAAGTCAACATGAGTGTCCTTGTATATTTTCGTTTGAGCAACATGAATAATGCTTTGAATTGCACCTACTTTGCTGAAATATCTGTAATGCAAATGTGAATTTGCCTTAGGATGAATATTTATTTTATTTTATTTTATTTATTTTTTATTTTATTCTTTTAAGAATATATGGAAATAAAATAAACACAGTATAATACATAATACATAATATATTTATGTAAACTGAGAAGTCAGTGATGTTTAAAGAAACAGTTCAACGAAAAATTATGAGTTATGAGATTCCACATTACCACATCATTAAAAAATAATAATAATAATAATAAAATGTATACTGAGAAGCTCCAAAACAACAAAAACACCATACCATACAGTCCACATGACTCTGCAAGTCTTCTGAAATCATATAATAGCATTGTCTGAGGAACAGACCAAAATTTAATTAATTATTACTCACTTCAATTCTGCTGCAACTCTTGTGATCTGCTGGTGCACCAGTTACAGAGTGCTGCAGCACTTATGGGTCCATCATCTTGGAGGCTTTTTTTTTTTTTTTTTTTGAATGGTCAGTGGTTAACACAAGCACAAACTATATCAGTAATACCAAATTGTGATTTTTTCTTTTAATATTTTACTTGTATTGTGAAAGGCAGACATCACCATGCCAAACAGTATAATTAATCTTATCAGTCCATAAGTTTCAAACTCATCAGTACTTTCACAGTGGCATTGCATTGATAATGACGAAAAACATAAATAAATAAATAAATAAATAAATAAATACTTTAAAGACTAAAGGAGTTGTTGTAATCTTCAAGAAATAGTTTGCCCAAAAATTGCTAAAAAATTTACCCTCAGGCCATCCTTGATGTAGATGAGTTTGTTTCTTATTGGGAACAGATTTGGGGAAATTCAACATTACATCACTTGCTTATCCTCTGCAGTAAATAGATGCTGTCAGGATGAAGTGATTATAACTGAATTCAACCAGCTTGACAAAAAAAGTTTTATTGAAGCATAACAGTCAGTAGATGTAACCTGATTTCTCCATTTAGGTAAAATTTGTGAGTCTGACTATTACATGATGACTAGGTCAATAAGTAATTAAGAACTGATCAGAGCTTCTCACACAACTGAAGTGAAAGGCATTTCGAATTTAAACCATAGCATTTGGTGAAAATACAAGTCCTTAATCCAAAATAATGCTTCCTCCAGTGAAAAACTCCATTCCCTGTTGTCCCCTCACATCAAAACCCACCACATTTTTTTTTTTAATTGATTTGGACTGTTTTTGGTTGATCTGTGCATATTTCTCTCCTGATTTAGATAAGATGACTTTTTAACTAGAGAAAACAATATTATGGATAGAGGACTTATTTTAGCCAGAAGCAATTGTTTGAATATAAAAATGTCTTGATGAATTTGTTTATTACAAACACATAGCATTTTTATGCTAACTTCTGGGTCAGCATACAAAACAATATGCAATCACTGGAGCTCTTTATTAGTCTGATGTAGCGAAACATTATTGAGTTAATTGTATTAATAATTTTTTGCTCTGTTTGTCACAGACATGAGTCATATGGACCACTTTTATGGTGTTTATGGTATTTATTTAGCTTAGCAGACATGACTATGTACTACACTTTTATATAATAAACAATAAATATAAAATTTTACAGATTTGCAACAACAAGGTTTCATTTTCCTTTAAAGAAAAAAGTTTCACATGAACAATGTACTTCTTTTCTTAGTGGGTTCTCGTCATTGGCTGGCTTTTGTCTTGTTTCACCCCAATACATTTATACATTTATCTGTCTGTCTGTTGCAGGATATTTGTGGCGGGGATCGGTTTCTTCAGTCTGTGCTTCTTAATGACCTCTCTGGGGGGGCAGTTCTCGGCCAAGCGACTGGGCGATTCCCCATTCAGCATCCGAACCGAAGGTACATTAATAACTGGCATCACTGTACGTCTACCTGAGCTGACCGTATGCATGTCTAATTCAGCCAGTGGCATTTAGAGAGTGTCATTTTATGGAATTTTTAATGGGGGCAATGAAGGGTTTTGCGCTGGCCTTTAACAGGCTTGATTATCCAGGGGTCGGTGTGCTGTGAATAGCATCTCTGGCTGCAGAAGACCCCATTTGTCATCAGTCATCACTTTTTATGTGTATGAAAATAGATCATGCCAGAGGCTAGAGGTCTCGCTCACTGCAAATCCCAAGAAGAACCTGTCCGTGAGAAAGATTCACCCAAAAATGAACATTCTGTCATCATTTACTCCTCATCAAGGGTATTTGTGTAAGTCTACGAATGAAGTGTGGTTAAAATATAATGAATTTGGTAGCACAGATTCTGTGTGGCCTGTCTTTTCTGTAAAGGTACATGCGATACTGACTTTATTTAGGGAAAAAGGAAGGTATCTCCAAAGGCAGCATAATTATGCTGTCTTCCTTTTGTGAAAGCTTTCATGTTGGGAATGCTCCCATAGTGCTTTAAAATTCTGCCTACATGGGCTCACTACAGAGGTTTTGGAACACAGCCAATATGTTTAATATTCAGTTCCTTTTAGTTTCAACACCGCTGTGCCCAACAGGAAATGGTGTACCCAAATGTGGCAAATCGCCATCTTAAGAGCTCCATTCGGTTGCTGGAAAATTGAAAAACTGCTTCATGGTGTGTTCAGCAAACCCCAGAAAAAAGCTGAAGATGATGGATTAGTGTTCTGTAATGTTGTGGGAGAGGTCTCATGGAGGGAAGAGGGGGAGAGAAAGAGAGAGAGAGGGAGAGAGAGTACAATCTGATTAATTAACCACTCCCAGGCTGAAGTCTTGAGAAAGCATCTGGCTCCTGCTCATTAAACACTGCCTGCTGATCAGCCAGAGATGGACGTCACTGTGTTTTGGGAGTCCAGTGCAGACAGAGATGTGAGAGTTATGCTAAAATGAATTCTGGGTTACAAATGACTAATTATGTCAAACTAATTACCTTTGAATTGCTTAAAATCAAATCAGCGTCCAAATTCAAATATCACAAGTATTGTAATCTGAGTTTGAGTTACTTTTACAATGCAATGAATGAATGCAAATAAATCTATTTATCTAGTTTGGCGTCAGTAAGACTTCAATATATATATATATATATATATATATATATATATATTATTATTATTATTATTATTATTATTCTCTCTTATTCTGTGATGCTGAATTTCCATCAGACATTACTCATTGTTACATGATCCTTTAGAAATATTTCTAATATGCTGATTTATTATTAATGTTAAAAACATTTTTTGGAAGCTTTGATACTTTTTTTCAGGATTCTTTGATGAATAAAAAGTTAAAAAGAACAACATTTATTTAAAACAGAACTATTTTCATCACTTTCATCACTTTTCATCACTTCATTGCTAAATAAATATATTTATTTCTTCAAATAAATAAATAAATGCATACATAAAATACTGACCCCAAGCTTTTGAATGGTAGTTGTTATATTTCTATTTTGAATAACTGTTGTTCTTTGTGTATCCTAACTCCTCACAACATGGCAGCATTCTGTTGCTCTATAACACTGATCACTGATCTAACAGTAAGCTGTATATGTTTTATCTCAATGGGAGCTGTTCTTTTTCGGTTCCTGAGAGAAAACCTTCTGATTCACTAATCCTCTTGCAAATAGGAGATCCTTCAGCTTTTTACACCCTCACTCTGGCTGTGTTCTATCTTGAGTAATACCATGCAGCATATGTTCTGGGATTATGCCTCTAATGGATACTAATGGCTATTCTAAGATAGGTTTGTTATTATACATTTTTAATGAAAGCTTGTGTGTGGGTTGATGCAGGGAGCACTTTGTCTGTTTTAAAAGGCAGACTTGTGTTAGTTAAGCAGTAAATACAGAATGCCAAGCATTAGATCCAAAACTGGATTTCAGGGTTTCAATATCTCATGCCATTCTTTAGGCATCAGAATATGTCCTTTCACTGGACACATTCTCAGCCACTACTATTCAAACTGAAAATGTATTCCAACTGGTTTAATCCAGCTATAACAGGGGTGCCCAAACTCGGTCCTGGAGGGTCAGTGTCCTTCAGAGTTTAGCTCCAACTTGCCTCAACACCTGCCTGAAAGTTTATAGAAAGCCTAGAAAGAGCTTGATTAGCTGGTTCAGGAGTGTCTAATTGGGGTTGGAGCTAAACTCTGAAGGACACTGGCCCTCCAGGGCAGAGTTTGGGCACCCCAATAGATAATATAGGTGCATAAAGTATAGTTTAAAAAATACAGTTTTAGATGTTTCATTACTGGGGCTGAAAGTATTAGTGTTCTGATTCCACTTCTTTAATCTCTTTGTTAAGGATTTCACCACCAAAAAAAAAAAACAATTTTGCCATTGCTGCCTCATCATCATATCCTTATTATCATTCTTACCATAGAACACAAAAGCGGATGTTTGATAAAAGATATGAACAGCAATGAAAGTGGAACAGCCAAGCTTTAAACATCAGCACCAAAAAAAGCAGGACTTAGGTATATCTAATTAGGTATATCTTCTGATATCATACGATACCTTTGTGTCACTCACTGGCCATATTAAATGTAAGAAATAATGTTGTTTAGCTCAGAACTGAATAAGAACAGATTATAGTACAGGTGGATGTTAGGTCAATCAATCACTATTTGTGAGGAAATGTAATATTTCCAATATTCAAACTGTTAATTCATTTTCTACTTCTAAATAAATAAAAATAATAAAAAAAAAAAAACACTCAAACACACACACACACAAACACTCACTTTTTGACATACAATGTACCCGTTTGGCATCATTTTTCGATGTTCAGGCATGTATGCCGATGTGAAAGGTACTGGGAATTTAAAAGTCACAATTTTATGAGCACATAACCCATCCCCTGCCCCTAAACCTACCATTTGTCAATAAAACACAAGATATAACAGGCAGATACATCTACAGTCATAATTTATTCAAAAAGTATGCATTTTCCAAGTCTTCCGAGGCAAAACGATTGATTTGTGAGAGGAATCGACATGATCGCCATCTCCATCCACCATAAAGTTCATCCTGTGTGCTGCAGTCTTTGCGCAATTTGAAAAAAATCCACCAGAAGAAGGCTTACATCAGGCTGTGAAATGTTATTGGCTTTTGTATCTCATTTTCAGTGATTAAAACCTTATGCTTCACTCTTATATTTGCATAAAGGTACTGTACGGCTTCAGAAAGACTCAGAATGCAACAGGACTTGTAATGCTTTTATACTGCTTGTTTATGGTCAGTTTTTGCAAAAAGTTTCTCAAAAAGAGATTCTACTTATATTTGCCTTTTTTACGTGTTTTATACTGAAGTGGGTTTAAGTTAGGGGTGGGGTTAGGTGCTCAAATGAAAGTATAAATTAATATAAAATTACTTAGATTTTTATAAATGCATACTAATCATTAAGTAAAGACAAACAACTGAAAACAATGGAGGACCCTGCACATTGACACTAAAAGGATACCCATGTGCGTCGAAAAATGACACTTCGGGGTATCTTAAGCATCAAAAAATAACGCAGGTCCTGACCAAGTGTCAATATGTGACAAGTTGAGAGTGAGAACGTGTTTAAAAAAAACATTTTACCTTGTTTTTACATGGCTTTGAGAATTCACAGAATGGCACAGAATTTGTACCCAAACTCTCTGCATCAGAAATGCACAGGTGGGCTACCAAGCAAGTTTATTACACTGAAAAAAGCAATGCATCAGCAGTGCTGTGATACAAATGTTAAAATGTATTCATTTACAAATCATGCACTGTGGTAAGAGATTTGAGGTTAATAACACAGTATGTACAAGGAATCATTTACTGATACACTGTACACTGTAATCATAATGAGCATGAAACAGAATAAAATTTTTTGGTGTTATATTAGCATTAGTTATTATATTAGTTTTCATATTAGCAGTACTTAGTAGTTACTCAACCCCAAAATAAAAATTTTTTCATTAATCATTTACCCCCATGTTGTTCCAGACCCGTAAAAGCTTTGTTCATCTTCTGAATACAATTTAAGATATTTTGGATGAAAAACTGGGAGGATTTTGACGGTCCCATTGACTGCCAGGTAAATACCACTGTCAAGACCCAAAAAGTAAGAAAGACATCGTGAAAATAGTCCATTTTCCATCAGTGGTTCAGTGAATTTTATGATGCAGGGAGAATACTTTTTGTATGTAAAGAAAAAAAAAAAAGTATTAAACAATTCGTCTTTTGTATGAACCAAAGGATGATAAAAAATACACTGGCATCACTGTACCAAAATGATGCTACAGTGATGCGGAGGAGACGAATTGTTGAATAAAGTCTTTATTTTTGCTTTTTTTGTGTACAAAAAGTATTCTCGTAGCTCCGTAAAAATGGTTGAACCACTGATGGCAGATGGACAGTTTTAATGACGTCTTTCATACTTTTCTGGGTCTTGACAGTGGTTTTTACCTGAAAGTCAATGGGACAGTCACAAACCTTCTGGTTTTCATCCAAAATATCTTAAATTGTGTTTAGAAGACAAACTAATCTTTTATGAGTTTGATTAATGACAAAATTTTCATTTTAGGGTGGAGTAAACCTTTAATGTGTTTTTAAAGTACCAGGTTTGACAAAACTTGCCAAATGTATACTCTAAGAAACATAAAAATGCATAGCACATTTAAAGGGGTCCTTTTATGCTCTTTTACAAAGTCTTGATTTTGTTTTGGGGGTGTACTAGAACATGCTCTCATGCTTGGTGGTTCAAAAACGCATTATTGTTCACATAATTTACATTATTGCATTACCTTTCTCCCAGCCTGACACTAATGTTTTGATTAGTTCAGGTTTAATGAAGGCCAGCCTTCCGAAAGGAAATGTGTTATGATTGGTTAGCTATCCCAGTGCATTGCGATTGGCAAACAGCTTAGACGGTGTTTCAGTACTGCCACGCCCCTTGTCAAAGCAGTTAGCACAAGCTAGATTAAAGTGATTCTTACATTTTTAAATATGGATATTTTTCTTACAAAAACGCATCGATTCACTACAGGATGCCTTTATTAACCCCCCGGAGCTGTATGAGGCACTTTTTATTATGGATGGACGCATATTATTGGACTTGTTTTGGACTGATGAGGAGAAACACCTGTCTGCCATTTTAAAGCTTAGGATTGCCAGGATACATTATAATATAACTTTTGCATTAACGATTGCATTTGTCTGAAAGAAAGAGGTCATATACACCTAGGATGCATGGAGGGTGAGTAAATAATATGTGACCCTGGACCACAAAACCAGTCTTAAGTCGCTGGGGTATATTTGTAGCAATAGCCAAAAATACATTGTATGGGTCAAAATGATTGATTTTTCTTTTATGCCAAAAATCATTAGCAAATTAAGTAAATATCATGTTCTATGAAGATATTTTGTAAATTTCATACTGTAAATATATCAAAATGTAATTTTTGGTTAGTAATATGCATTGCAAAGAACTTAATTTGGACAACTTTAAAGGCCATTTTCTCAATATTTTGAATTTTTTGAACCCTCAGATTCCACATACTAAAATAGTTGTATCTCAGCCAAATATTGTCCTATCCTAACAAACCATACATCGATGGAAAGCTTATTTATTCAGATTTAAGATGATGTATAAAGCTCAATTTTGAAAAATTGACACTTATGACTGGTTTTGTGGTCCAGGGTCACATATGCTACAGTAGTGTTGGGTCCTATCATCAGCCTGTGAGATCGCCAATACATGATATTATCGTGCTAATATATTTAATAATTATTTACGTACTTAGTTTCATTGCCCGAAACCAGCTCCAGCATAAGGCTAAAAGCAGCCTAACATTATCAAAGAACATTATCACTGATTAGCCTAGCCTGTTCTAGTGCAAGTTTATGCATTTTAAAAAACACTCGTGTTATATGTGAAGACATCTACACTGTATGATGAATAAATCTCTTACCTCACACTGCACACGTCTGTGGGACGTTACAGCTCTGACATGGCAACCGGAGTAGAGATCGCGGCTTAGGCATGTGTATCGACCCCCTGTACTGCACATGTCTGTGGCACGTTACTGCTCTGAAGCGGCCACTCTAGTCAATGCTTGCGTTTATACCCGCCGCACTGCTGCTCGTTGAAGCGGAAGTTAGGTTAATCCCCCACCTCATCCCTACCCACCACCCAACAATTAGAATTTCTGTAGGCGGGATTTAATTTAATGATATTCCGCATTGTGACATCATTGCATGCAGAAAACAAACGTTGTAGTCCAAAGGAGCTGTTCATTGTAGTTCTTGAAAAGAGTTTTTTTGAAAAAACAAAATATCTCCCTTTGGAGTGGACTTTGAGATTTGTAACTCTGTACATTTTTTTATGCCCAAAGATACACCACACACTGACTAAAGTTCAAAAAGTGAAAAAGCATAATAGCACCCCTTTAAATTTTGGATAAAATAGATTCATATCAATATATTAGGTCTTTTAACAGGATTTTATATGAATTTCAATTCATGTTTTCAGTTCAATATCCTTACATTCATATTTAAGTAGCTTGTTTGCTAGCTCAAATCTATTCTAAATGTTGCGCAACCCTCTTAGTCAAGTCTCCCGTGTGTTTCATATGGTGTTTGATTGCCGGTGGCATATAGATCTGTGGATTGCAGGGCTTTGACATAGCATCCTCTAGGAAGGGCTTTAGATTTCTGTTGGAATCATCCCTGTGCTCCATCACACTCCAGCAGATATGTGCACTGCTCTAAGATGAAAACCAGTGCTTCTCTTTCCTTTAGACAGTCAATGCAGGGTTCAAAGACTGTGGCCTTTGACAGTTGTGGCACACAGGCTCAGCAGGAGATGAAAACACAGATTCTATTAAAAGCCTATATCTTCTTCTATATAAGAGAGGTCTTTTTTGTTTTTCTTGTATATACAGTGGGGTCCAAATGTCTAAACCACACTGAAAAATTGGTCTCAGATCTCAAATATTAATTTTTTGTTCAGAATAAAAACAGAAAAAAGACAAGTCATGATGTAAAATAAGTTCTGCACCATTTCTGGGTCACAAACATGTCTGCAAAATACTGCTGCAAAATAAATCAAAAAAGTTATATTTATTGTTATTTTTATTAAAATCAAATTGAATTGACACTGAAATGCACTACATTCCGGAAGAATATAGATCCTGATTTAATCATCCCCAGTCCTCTTAGCACAGGATGTGCCCTAGTTTCACCGGCATCCATGTTTTTCTCCATGCACTGTTGTGTATTTATAATGCTAAATGACGGTCTAATGGGAACAGGAACTGTGTTCTTTCACGCACACTCTCAAGAACTCTGCTGTTGGGTTCTTGGGGTGAAATAGACTCTGTAAATATTTGCTTCAGCACATCTTTGAAGACTTCTCTGTAATTAAAACACAAATTCACTGCAGATTAGATCAGACATTTGGAGTAGACCTTAAAGTCAACATGAAATGCGGTTCACAACCCAATTTAATTCTGTAAACTGATGTGTTTCCGACTGAAACAGGATATTTAATGAGGGAGGAGAAAAAAAAAACAATACTTGTCTTGATTTTCTCCACTAGGAGTTGATTGGGTCTTGAGAAGTATTAGATGCTAGAATGAAGACAGGTGGTTGAAGTGAAAAAATAAGAAAGGAGAGGCGTTCAACCTGACAGTTCAAGATTGTTTCTGAAGAACTTCTGAGTAATGTAAACAGGCAGCTTTCTAAGTTTTATTGACATCTTGTTTTTTTGTCTTCGAAATAGCATAAGCAGCATTTGGATTTCATGTTGATTTTAAAATATGTGTGTGTTCATACCTCTTTGTATATGAATGCCCTTAAGGCACCTCATGCTAAATATCTTAGACAGATGTGGGCACACATTGCATTTGGAGGTAGTGATTTTGGAGCTGTGAGTTTGACCTGCTGCTTTACAGAAGCCCTCAGGTCATTTTACAGCTAGTGAATCATCAGGAAACTGATGCGGTTTCATGGCAAAATCTCTTGTCTTCTATCACATACTCCTACGGCTGCTGTCAGACAGAGTCGAGCAAAAGAGCTACAGAATTTCAGACTGACTCACTAGACATAATCCATGTTTGTTTTCTTCACATTTAACACCAACACACCTGAGGGGAAAATGGAATTATTAAATGTAGTAAGTGCTTGAATTTTAAGGAGGAAAAAAAAAAAATTATACTCTTGTTTGCATATACGCTATAGCTGGGTTTCCATCCAAAGTTGCGAATTTAACTGAAATATTGCATAAAACATTTGTGAATATGTCCATATGAATAATCCAACAAGTCAAAAAGAACAAATTTGTCACTTCCTGATAAACTGGCAATAACACTAAGAAAAGTAGGAGAAGACATTGAATATAATCATTTTCATATATAATAAATTACTTGCGCCTCAGAGCAAGCAAACAAAAAATAATAAATGCGACCTTTCTGAGGTGGATGCCTGCTGTTTGGGAATGCAGTCATGTAAGAGTTGGGAGGCAGTTACACAGAAATACTTAGACAAATGCTCAAGCATTTTGAATGAACCATACCAACATTTCAGATGCTGTGCAACAAGATCAGTCCGCTGGTTAGTCAGGTTATGCTGACCTATAGCACAAAGTCACATGACTTTTTTCATAGAGGAATTTATTCAGCAAATGTGTTCTTTAATTATTCACATTAACTCTTTTCCACACAAGTCAAAAACCACCTCAAGCAAGCATAAAAAGCCTTTTTGCAAAATTAATGGATTTTCTTTCGAAATCTGGCATTTCCATCACTCATTTCTGATGCAGATATTTAACACATAAAACAAACAGCTCCAACGTGGTCACTGGAGCTGATGTTATGTTTATACCAGCAGCGCCGCACATGTTTCTGAAGCGTCTGTTTCTGTAAAGATACACACATACGCCTCTTTCGATTAAATAAAGCCAAAATCCATCCAAATCCCACCAAAATCCATTGCCTTGGCTTATCGGGAGAGGAATAAATTATGTTTTTGGTTGAATAACATCTGTTAATGGAAACGTTGTCATTTTGCAATACTTTTATAAAATATATCACCAAAGTTTTGTGCAAATCTTTAATGGAAATGCGCCTACTGTCATTTGATTGTGGATGTGGCGAATAAGCTGCCAGTGATCAAAATAATGATTTTGAAGGCATTGAACACATAGGTGATGGTAAAATCATCTGCTCAAGTTGAACCCTTCTAAGTTTCAAAAGGTAACAAAATATGCTTTATTTTATTCTTCTGTATTTGTTATTAAAATATTTAAAATATTCAAGGGAGATGTTTTTTGCTATTGCAGCAGTTAGAGATCCATCTGTGCTGGATGGAGACCCAAATATGTAATAATGATTGGCAAAACAGTCATGCATTTAAGGGTTAAATTACTGAATTCAGGTTTTCCAGACTTATTATATAAGACTCAGTGCCATAGGTGTATAAAATCAAGCACCTAGCCATGCAGTCTGCATTTACAAAGAAAACAGAAAAGTAGTTCTGAAAAGATGCCACCTTTGAAATAAGGTCCTGTCCACACGGAGGTGCATTTAGCTGCATACATAAAGAAAAGTGTATCGTGTTGGTGTTTCATCCATATTTGGGAGCCTGAAACCGCTTTTTTTTTAAACCAGGTCCCACAGTGTATATGTCTGAAAATGTCACTTTTGCATTATCGTGTGTACAGCCAATCCGTATATTTTGTGAAATGATTATGTCATCAACCCACGTATCACCCATAGTCAGACACTGCTATGTTACATAACAGCAACAACAACATGAACAAACAATAAACAACTGCATTTTTATTATTTATTTATTTATTTTTTTTTTAACTAACATTAACAGATTAATAAACTGTGTAATAAATGTATTGTTCCATCTTCATATTCTTGTTGTTGGGTTTATATACAGCACACAAGGTTTATGTACATGTTCCAAGTGTTCTCTGTTTTTAGTGTATCTCTGTGGCAGAATTACAGCAACACATACTGGTCTGGCATGTATACTACATGGTTTTGAGCCCATTTCAGTGGTTTTATGTGTACTTGTGATATTTCTTCAGAAATAAAAAAGATCAGATAGACAAAGCTCTGGCTTTGTGAGTATGGGCCTGAAGTCAGTTCATAAAATTTGATCAAGTGCGTTTGATTAGGAAGAGTTTGAGGGTTTGAAAATGTGTCCTGTTGTTGTGCTTCTACAAACAAGGATATAAACTCTGTTCCAATGAATTAAATGACCTTTTTAATTTTATTTTTATGAGAAAACTCTTCTTATTTATTCCAATTACCATCATGAGGACAATGTGACTAATGTCTATGTCCAGTAGTGGTGTGCAACAAAGCACTGTTAGTTGCTTAGAAAAATCATGCATTCATCTGACACCTCCATCAGTGGGAGGTGGATGAGCTGACTAAATCATTCTAGATCAGTATTTTTCCAATCCTTGTTTTGTATTGGCCTAGCACTGCATGTTTTGTCTGGCATCATTATCTGGCACACTTGAATGCACTTACTAGGTCATTAGTGGAGAAGTGGACCGAGTAGATGTTTTTGATTGTTTTATATGTGTGTCATATAAGGATTTCCAACAGACCAATTTTAAAATACTGCTACTACTACTACTATAATAATAATAATAATAATAATAATAATAATAATAATAATAATAACAACAACAACAATAATAATAATAATAATAATAATAATAATAATCTGTTGTAATTGTTCAGACATTAAGAATGCTGGGTAAACATAAAATTAACTGATTTTAGTGTGTGTGTGTGTGTGTGCACCTGGTATTCATCACATTATGGGGACCAAATGTCCCCACAAGGATAGTAATACCAGTAAATTTTGACCCATGATTTATATGAGGAAACAGGCTTATAAATCATGCAGAATTAGTTTTTTTGAGAAAGTAAAAGTGTGCACAGTCTCCTGTGAGGGCTAGGTTTAGGTGTAGGGTAGGTGTAGGGTGATACTCATACTTTTGTTTTATATTTTCATAGTTGCCTTCTTAAATGTAGTAAGCTGACTTTTTTTTTTTCATGTAAACTTCATAAACCTGTTAAAAAATGTTTTAAAATTCATATTTTAACCACAGAAATTGGATATTTTATTTTATATTTTAATACAGTTATTCCTATTTTTGATTGCACCAAATGATGCAAAGACCTTATATAATTAAAAATCTATTTAAAGGGGTCATCGGATGCCTATTTTGCACAAGCTGATATGATTCTTTAGGGTCTTAATGAGTCTATAATACACTTTGGTTAAAAATTCTCAATGGTTGTGTAAAACAACACCCTTTTTACCTTGCCAAAATCAGCTCTGCAAAAATGATCCTATTCTGGTCGAGGCTGCTTTAAATGCAAATGAGCTCTGCTCACCCCACCCCTCTCTGTGGATTGACCAACCTGTTTACTCTAGCCGCATTTAGCCGTGTTTAGCCATGTTTAGCATATGTCGGGAGTAAATGACGACAACTACATTCATTATTACATCCAGCAACACGACACCTCAATCGCTCAATTCTTGTCTAACTTACATCCCTGTTCCAGCATCAAAACATGGAGGTTGGACTGTTACAGCTGATCTTAGGTAAAACGCTCATGTCAATCAACTATCGTGGGAGCGGCCTCTGTGGGTGTGACGCAACAACGACAGGCATGAGAGAATGGCTCGATTTGAAAAAGGGGATATTATTTTATAGATTAATTAAAACCCACTGCATGGATTTTTATCATTATAGGGTAAATTTGAACATACACTGCCAACACACATTAATGTTCAAACAACATGTAAAAGTGAAAAGGTTTTCATCCGATGACCCCTTTAAAAAATGTGTGAAAAGTATCCTCTTTGCTCAATTAATAATTTTTCATTGCATGCATACATGATGTGTGGCATAAAAGTGCCATGGTTTGTCAGACGTAGCAACAGTAACAAAGGGGGGCGGGTCTTTGCGAAGGGTCCATTTAATGTAGCAGAAGGTTGCTGGCTAGTACTCTGAGATGACAGCATTAACATCTTTCTTACAGTTGAACATTAAATGTGGTATTTGTGATTGACTGCAGGGTCAGAATTAGCATGCTGCCTACAGCGCATATATATATATATATATATATATATATATATATATATATATATACTAATAAAAGACATTATATTTGATCACACCACATGGTATTTCAAATTCAGTCAAAAATTAACAGAATCAACAGAATTGGCCACGTAAACAAAACAAGCTAGCTTCCCACAAAAGGTCAGTATGAAATATATAATAAAAATAAATACTTGTAGAAGCAACCTAATATACTTATACAGGACTTTATACAGGACTGCAAATCAGTGTAGTGCAGAAAATTAATCAGTATATTTAGGATAATTTCAACGATGTTTCCAATACAACAGTTATGACTAGATGGTGACACCACATGATATTTTGACACTTTGAATAACAGAAAACATTACAGATAACTAATTTTTTTGAAAAGTTAAAGTGGGCACATACATAGGAGAGGTACTTCACATATATGACATCTTTAACCTATTTTTAACTGAAAAAAAAAAAAAATAATAATAATAATAATAATAATAAAAATACAATCGAATATTTAGGCGTCACATCATTGACCCATATGTATATATTAGGGCCAAAAATGAGCTTAATGTATTTATTTATTTATTTATTTAGCAGTGATTAACCTGTTTTATCTGAATTATTCACAGAGTTTTTACACTCTACTTTGTTACCAGATAAAGGTAAAAGTTTAAAAGAGGAAGTGCACTCATTAAAACTGAGTACAAAGACAGAACTAGCCCAACTGTATTTAAGATATTCAAGAATTTTAAATACAACGTGAAAAAAAAAAAAAATTGAGCAGATTCCTTCTGGGACCTCTCATGACTAAAAAAAAAAAAAAAATGATGTGCTGTATGATAGTCTGATATACTGTTGCATGAATTCACCTTACGGTCAGACTGTGCTGGTAATTCTCAGTTATCTGGGTGTATTTTTAGCTTAGAGAGACAAGCTGATTTCTTGGTCCAAGTCCATTAAAATCCTGAAAATCCATTAGGCCTCACAAAAATGTGGTTTGACCAAGATAAGACATAAAATGACTCAGCTCTGACAGGAAGCAAACATATTAATGATGATTTGACATGCTCTTGACAGGCAATTAATTTATACACCCTTTCCAGTGACATTCTGACTTAGTTCACAGTGGGTGTGATGGCTGGGTGTACCAAACTTTTTATTTTATTTTATTTTTTACTTATATGGTGGTTGTCTTAATGGAAGTGGAGCAAATATTGCACTTCTGATTTGTCACATACACACACAATGCAGTAAATATTGTGTAGTAACAAAAAAAAAAAAAAAAAATGTTAATAATCTGAACGTTTCCATAGAGGACAATGATAAAACAAAGTGGGGCGCATAGTAAAAATGACTGATGACCATACTCAATTCATATGGCATTAATTGCCAGTAGCCTACAGGACTTTGCTGCACTTTGTAGGGAGATTAAGGACATTATTGAAATTCCAAATTAATTTATTTAGGCTATTTCTGATGTAATGTGTCTTGTAGATTATAGTTAGAGTAAGTCGTCGGGCCAATTGCAAAACCACAGCCACTTTGTGTCATAAGAGCTGGACTGACCAACTAGCAATTAGTCACTTGTTAGCCACTTTTTAGATTCAACAGACTTACATAAAAATGTCTAATTTGAAGAAAAAATAGATGACTAACTAAGATGACTAAGCTGTTTTTGCAACCTACCACATGAGCTGACTAAATGGAGGAACAATAATGTGCTTTGTTGTCATTTGTAAAGATCATTCTACTTTTATTTATGTATGTTTTTATTAAAAATAGTAGAATGAGGGATGGTGATGAATTGAGCTTTTTTGAATGAATGCCCTACATTTTGATGATTCAGTGACTGACTCATAATACTCAGGAGGTCAATAAGCATTTTGGTCAATGCATTCAAAAATTCAATAAATCAGAGTTGGTAATATTACCTTTGTGTCATATAACTTAGGATCAACTTGGAATATGAATATTTAATAAATAAGATAATGGACAAAATACTTATCTAGATACTTTACTACAAATTAACTGAGCATTTGCTTGGTTGTTTCCCAAAAAGCCGAGCGTTGTGAAACTGTTCCAGGTCGATGTGTGATGTGTCAACAAGGAAATTAATAAATGCTGTTAGGGTTCTAAAGCCAAGTCATAGAAAATCCTTTTTAATGATTTCTTTAGTGTCTGATGACTTCAAGATAAAAAAAAAGGCTTAGTAAGAGTGCCATAGCTTTTTAATCATGAATTTCATCAAAATATATTTGCAGTTAACAGATCAGTGAATATCGACTTAAATTTTGCTGTTTATCACACCAATCAAAATGTTTTTACAACAACTTGGAATATAGTGCACAAGTCATATGGTATACAAATATTATACTTTCATCCTGCTTTTGCATCCTTTTTGAATATTTAACACCTTAGTGCTCATTGTTCTACAACATTTCTTGAGGTTGGTGAACTAATCAATTATAAAGCCAAAAACTGCCAGTGCATCTATCATAACCAAAATGTTGCCTAGCTGTGCTTCTAAAACAGAGGTTTTGTTTTCCTATAGCTGAATGAGATATTGGGAAGGTGGCACGTTGAGAGCCACTTCACGTTCTTCTGGATGGCAGCGGTCATTGTTTAAAGGCGTAAGAGCAGTGGAGTGTGTGATGAAGAGCTGTAGCCTGAGTCATTCCCTCTCTCTCTTGGTTTCTGAGGAAATATATTTGTGCATTCGGCTCTACTATTCCTAATCGTTCCACAGCTCTTTTCCCTTTTCTGTCACATGCTTTCTAATCCCTCCCGAAAGCCTATTTACTCTGATTTCATATCCCTGAGTGAGCGTTTGCTAATTGATGCGCGCACACGCATACACTCGCGTGACATGAATTAAACCCGCTCTTATCCCTGAGCTGTCGTGAGACACAGATGAGAAGCAGTAAGACAGGACAGAGGGTGTCTGCACTATTAGATTGTGAGTGTGAAGTGTGGAGCAGGTAAGAAAAACAGATGTTTATTGATATTTATTTATATAATTTTCTCATCATGGAACGCTGAAAGGAAGGGATTAAATTTCCAAGGGAAAATTGAGAATTCATTACTTTTTTATTCTGTCCTGCATGCACCTTATTTTATTTTTTCTCTCAAGTGGCTTCATCCAGCGGCACAGTGCAAAACTAGTTTCAATTTCACTGATATGGCACTTCATTTGGCAGGGAACAACTTTAGTAGTTTTTGTTTTGACGTCCTGAATATATCCACACCTGCACTCATACTGTGGGCATTCACTGCGACTAATCATCATCATTGAGAATTTTGTCCAAACTACCTGCAGTTTGCATTTACTTAATGAGAATGCATTATAAAGCACTTGAATAAACACACACTTGCTTAGGTTAAATCCATAGCCATGCATATGTGGGTTTGCTTTCTACCTACACTATTATCAATGCCATGCATTTATTGCTCATATTTATAGTTGATGCAGATATCAACCAACTTGCAACAAAAAAAATGCTTTAATAATGGCAGTGTGATGAACACCCTAAACAATTCAGCAATCACCTTGAACCTCCTGGGAAACATTCAAAATACCTCAGCAACCACTTAACGCCACCCTAGTATCCACTTAAAAACCTTATCTCTTAAAAACTGCACTTAAACTGCTGAACAATCTTCTGGTCACCATCTATGAGAAATACTCTGGGGTATGGTGCAATTTAAAGGAGAAACTCACTTCCAGAACAAAAATTGACAGATAATTTACTCAACCCCTTGTCACCCAAGATGTTCATGTCTTTCTTTCCTCAGTCGATAAGAAATTATATTATGATTTTTCTCCATATAGTAGACTTCAATGGTGCCCCCAAGTTTGAACTTCCAAAATGCAGTTTAAATGCAGCTTCAAATGGCTCTAAATGATCTCAGCCAAGGAAGAAGGGTCTTATGTAGCAAAATGATCTGTCATTTTTGGAACAAACTGACAATTTATATACAGTCATGACCAAAAATACTGGCACCCTTGCAGTTCACTCAGAAAGTGGAACACTCCTCTCAGAAAATTGTTCTAATAGCAAATGTTTTGGTATTCACGTGCTTATTGTTTTTGTTGGCACTGCAAGAAAACAAAAAAAAAAAAAAAACAGAGAAGAAAAGTCAAACTTGATCAAATTTCACACAGATCTCAAAAAATGGACTGGACAAAATTATTTGCACCTTGTCAAAACTGTAAGAAATTTATGCTTTTTAAGCATGTGATGGTCCTGTAATTTGTATTTAGACACACCTGTGGCAAGTAACAGGTGTGGGCAATATAGTAATCACACTTGCAACCAGTTGACTCAAAAGTTGACTCAACCTTTATGTTGTGTGTCACACTGAGCATGGAGAAAAGAATAAAGGTGTAAAGAGTTGTCTGTGGATTTGAGAAAAAAAATTTGGAAAACATGGACAATCTCAAGGCTACAAGTCCATCTCCAAAGATCTTAATGTCCCTGTGTACACTGTGCGTAATATCATCAAGAGGGTTAGAGCCCATGGCACTGTAGCTAACCTCCTTGGACGTGGATGGAAGAGCAAAATTAATTAAAAATTACAACGAAGGATTGTTCAAATGGTGAGTAAAGTGCTTCTGGCACTGGATGCCTTGACTGTGTGAACAGTATCAAGAAATCTGATGATTACCAAAGAATTCTGGGACGCAATGTAGTGGCCAGTGTCAGAAAGCCGCGTCTCCACCAGAGGTCCTGGGTCTTCCAGCAGGACAATGACTCAAAACACACTTCAAAAAGCACTCAGACATGGTTACAAACAAAGTGCTGGAGAGTTCTAAAATGGCCAGCAATGAGTCCAGATCTGAATTCCATAGAACACCTGTGGAGAGATCTCAAAACAGCAGTTGGGAGAAGGCATCCTTCAAATCTGAATGACCTGGAGCAGTTTGCAAAAGAAGAGTGGTCCAAAATTGCAGTAGAGGGGTGTAAGAAACTCATTCATGGTTACAGGAAGCAACTGATTTCAGTTATTTTCTTCAAAGGGGATGCTACAAAATATTAAGTTAAGGGTGCCAATGATTTTGTTCAGTGAATTTTTTGGGTTCTGTGTGGAATTGTATCAGATTTGACTTTTCTTTTCTGTTTTTTTATTTTTATTATTATTTTTTTTTATTATTATTATTTTTTTTTTTGTGTGTGTGTGTGTGTGTGTGTGTGTGTGTGAATGCAAAAATAAACAAATAAATAAATGCATGTGAGTAGCAAAACATTTGCAACTGCACTGCAACAATTTTCTGAGAGAAGGGTTGTGTTTTTGTGACATAATTGCAAGGATGGCAATATTTTCAGCCATGACTGCAATTGACACTTTATATACTTGTTTGTTTGTTTTATTCAAAGTTTGACATGACAAGATATTGTGTACACAAAACCCTGAAATGTGTCAAACATACACATACTCCAAAAAAAAAAAAAAAATAGCTAAAATACAAACAGATAAAATAGCATATACATCTATATAAATAACACAGAATCACACAAAAGGTAACCTAATCAAAGACCTGTAAGTTATCTATACACTAATTTTAGAGCACGGGGAATAAAAGAAAGTTCATGACGTTTAGTGTTACTCCTAGGTACAACATATGTCTTGTGCCGCCGGAGGGAATAAGCATGTGTTGAAGCCATAGGTAGGAAGCAATGCAGTGGTGATGAACTGTCCTTGAGTATTTTAGTAAAAGTGCGTATGGTGGCTTCCTCACGCCTCTCACTCAGTGCTGGAAGAGTTGATGTGGGGAGGCCTATTATCCGACAGCATCGCTTTTGGATCCTCTCTAACTCCTCAGAGAGACCTTTAGATAGACCACCCCATACTGGGCTGGCATACTCAAGAATTGGCCGTATAAAAGTCAAGTATACTTGCAATAAGACATCACAAGAGAGACCCGCTCTTTTTGCAGCGCAAAGATAATATATTCTGGGACGCACCTTCGAAATCATGTACTTTACGTGGGCATCCCATGACAAGTCAGAGGATATTTGGACTCCAAGCAATTTAAAGGTGGAAACTCTACTAATTGTATGTCCTGAGATAGTAGGAGAGGGAGGGGACGGAATGTTGTCCACTCTCCTGGCACTAATTACCATATCCACAGTCTTAGCTCCATTCACTACTAATGTAAATTCTTGTCCCCATTCCACTACAGAATCCAAGGCCTTCTGAGTGAGTCCAGGTGAAGATCCCATTAAGAGCTCTGTGATTGTTAAATCATCCGCGTATTTCACAGGTATTACCGAAGGTGGCAAATACGAATCTAGACTATTTATACATACAACAAATAGCAGAGGGGATAAAAGTCCCCCTTGGGGAACACCAGCTGGAACCGGAAAGGAGCTTGACACACAAGAGCCCCACTTCACCTTCTGCTCTCGGTTATTCAGATAACTCTTTACAGTGAGCCAAAGGGGTCGTCTTACATGCAGATCAGCTAAAGATAGTAGCAGTTGACAATGTTTAATTGTGTCAAAAGCTCGAGTAAAGTCAACAAAAACAGCATGTATGTCCATTTTGGGGGAGCTGTTGAGTGCTTCGTGCCAGTGCTGCAGAATTTGAATCAAGGCAGTATCAGTTGATCTGTTCCTCATGAAGCCGTGTTGTGATGGTTCGATCTTTGTAGCTATATCCTCCAGAATGGCTCCAGTGGCTATATCCTTCCTTCATACACTTTCCCAACACAGCTGAGTAATGAGATCTGACGGTAATCTGCTGGAAAACTAGGCTTTGCTTTTTTAGGAACACCTTTGACTATGGCTTCCTTCCATTGTTTTGGAAAAATGTTATGCTGGATACATGTATTAAAAATATCACATAACACCGGTGCCAACTCTTCATAAAAAGTCTTTAGCACCCAAGGTGGAACGCAGTCGGGACCAGCAGCCTTGGCTGCATTCACTTTACGAAGTCTAGTCTTTACTTGTCCAATACTCAGAGGAGGTACACTACAATTTGACAACTTGCAGGTAACTTCTTCCTCAGACAGGGAAATGTGGCCCGTATAGTTCCACACAGAAGCAAAGTGCTTAGCCAGAGTATCACACTCACGTTGCATGATATTTTGATTCTGGGACACAGTATCACTCTCATCTCCTTCCATCCCCATTACTTTTTAACCTCAAATGCTTGTCTTGTCTAAGTCCGCGTGAACTCTGTTTTTCGACTTGTCTAAGTCTGCGTGAACAATGCCCATTTTGTCTGGTCTCTGCGATGTGCATGTGTAGTCTGTGTAATCAAAACAGTTAAGGTATGTCGAAAAACTCCCATCTTGTTTTCTTCCCCAACGTCAAAATAGCCTTACATCACTGCAGAAGTACCAACCAGAAGATCAAACACCCTTTACAAAAAAAGGTAAAACAGCAATGCAGGACGATTTTGATGTTGATGCACATTGCAGAGACCAGACAAGATGAGCATTTGAGGTTAAAAAGTAAAGTGTCAATTTGTTTCGAAAATGACCGATCTTTTCGGTAGATAAGAATGTCTTTCCTCGGCTGGGATCATTTAGACCTCTTTGAAGCTGCATTTAAACTGCATATTGGAAGTTCAAAGTTGCTATTAATATAGATAGTACTGCATGTTGGCTTGCATATTGAGCCCAAGAGCATGATTTATTTAAGTCCATATGTCTTATTAACAAGAAACTATACTTCTAACCACAGGTCAAGAGCTGTAGTTCCAACCAGTAAGTTTGCAATGCTGTTTGCGAATGTTCGTTCAAACTATGGGTTTGGGAAACACTGAATCGTTGAACTATGTTGGTAATGACAGAACTTGCAACCATTGTTGGCTAATGATGCATTTGGGAAATGCACACCAGAGCAGCAACCACCCTGAACAAGGTTATCCAAACCTGTTCCTGGTTTACAGGGTTTAGCTCAAACTAAAAACACTTCAACTAGCTAACCAATCAACAAGCCAGAACACCATAATAACCACTAGCAAAGGTCTTGGAGTCTCTAGCTGATATTATTTTGAAAAGGCAGAAATGTGGTTTTCTAAAATTGCAACCACACAAAAATGACAGAAAAGTTAATCAACAAGCCAGTTTCAACAAACTTCAATTTGCTTTTTCTAAAAGATCAGTTTCAACAAACTTCAATTTGCTAGATCAGATTTGCCACAGAATTCGAAATCCATGTCTCAACATTCTGCATATGTGGATTTCTATGAACATAATGTGACTTTATTCTTCTGCCAATTAGTGATAACACATCTGTCTGTTCTGCAGGAGGAAGCCCATCATATTACACTCACACTGCTGGAAACACTTCTTCCAGCTGCTCAGAATAGAAGATTCACAACTCTTAGAAGGCAGATGCACTGTATTGATCCCTGAGGGGAAGTTCAGGAGTAATGAGCAGCCTTAGCAGAGGATAGGTTTCTGTTGACCTCTAGGTGTTGTGCCCAGCATGCATCTATACTGCATCAGTCTGCCCAAACTCAGCCCAGATGGGACTGAAACCCACAATCCTTTGGTTCAGATGGCCTATGTCTTATGAACTAAGCCAATGGGGCTCACATCATGCTACAATACCAAGCCACAGTCAGTCACAGCGGTGCACTTTTCCATATTCAGGAGCTTGCAGCCAGCAGTGAATGTTTACCCAACAGCCTGCACTGACTCAGAGTGTTTACCTATCAGCGTGTGCCGCTTGAAGCTTATCTTGAAGTCTCCAAAAGATGCAATAGACTCTGAGTTCGCTGAAGGTTGTGTTAAGTGTTATCACAACTGTGAAAGTTGTATTAAGTGTTGCCTTATGAAGTTCTACATATGAGCATCTTGGTACTTTATTGTTCATGGACAAAATAATACCTTTACTATGTGGCAAAATGGGAGAAGTTGTGAAAAAATATGATTACTGTACATTCACTGGACTAAAAAAAAAAGGATTTAAATAAGCAAATACTGAAGAGTTTAGGATTGAACCATTATTGCAGTGTTGTTCCAGGTATGTTATATGTTTTGCAGCAATTTTTTTAACCCTAACTAATGCAGTGTGTAGCTTTTAGCACTATGCTTAATTTGTGAAATAGTGGATAAGGGAGCATGAATAATCATTTTCATGCATGAATTGGTCACCACAGAGTTCGCACATCCTGATTTTGCTGAGTTAAATGTGTTCCTGGGTCAACATATTTTGTTGAGCCTGGAACAACATTTTAATCCAAAATCTTAATATTAATCACATCCCTACACCTAAACCTAAACTTACCCATGAGTAATCCCTAAAATCAGAGGAAATGATAGATGAATGACACTGATGTACAACCACCAAACACTAATTGTAAGCCTAAACTTCATAAAAACTATACACTTTTTTTTAAATCTGATTGGTTAATCACAATGTTGTTTCAGGGTCAACAAAGATGTTGATCCAGGAACATGTTGTACTTGGTAAAATCAGGTTCTGCCTTCTAAGCTTAATCCTATTGAAAATATTTAGAATGTTTAAGAGTCGACTTCACACACACACACACACACAAAAAATAAATAAATAATGCAGCTCTTGATGGAATAAATTCTGTGATGTTAAATTATGTTGTTGAAACAATGCCACAATAAATTCACAATATAATTGAAGGTGGTCCAACAGAATATTAGAGTGTGCAATTTGTTTTTTGAATAGGCAGCACATCCCAAAGACTTTCAGTGGGGTTAAGGTCAGGATTCTGTGGTGGCAAATTTCTCTCAAATTGAGCCTCAAATCAATCCTCAAATAGAATTGTGGCAAATATACAACAATCCTGAAACATTGTTTACTGTAATAACGATTCAGTCCTGCAGCGTTCAGCTCTAGCCCTAATTAAACACACCTCTGCAGGTGTGGCCCTCCAGAAGCAGGATAGTCTTAGTTTTAGATGTCACACCCACAGACGATTACCTAAATGTCTGATGCAAATGGCACAATGAGTTGGAAACACTTCAAGCCGTCATCTGATTTGTTTAATTCTGCAGTATTTCTGGGTTACGTGTGTCACGTTCTTTAACGTTCCACCAGGAAACAAGGATGCTGTGATGCCAAAACCCCTCATGGAGGAAGAAAGCTGTTGTTTGTACAACTGTGACAATGAGTGTTTATCAGGATTGTCTTCTTACCCTGAAAATAAATGTTTTCCATTGTTTATCATGGGCATAGTATCTGAACTTTTGATCACCCCTTGTATGTTTAGATAGCATGAATAGTGTACCTTGTAGTTTACATTTAGAAAAGCAAGCGCAGTGCAACTGATTGCGCACTGTGCATAGACTTTGGACTTCCCGTCTTTAGTAACTACATCATCCGATCCTTCATCTCTGGATGTGAAATAGTCCATTATAACATCATTTAGGGCACTGACATCACCAAGATTGAACAAATTGAAATGAGTAAGATTGTTTAAGTGAGCAGCTACTTTAGACTGTGATGTTCTCTTGTGCTCCGCTATCTCACAATATTAATAAATAATAAGAATAAATAAAAATAAACTTTTGTGCTGTAGTTTACATAGGACTGGCGGGGAATGTACATTAATACAGCTTCAATAAATATGTTACGTGGTTTATTTTAATAGGTTAACTGTTTTTGTGGTGTTCAGAGAAACCACCTCTACAGCGCTTTTTTTAACATAAGAGAAAGATAAAGTCATGTTTGCTATTTTTCTGCACTAAACAAGTAAATTTTGCCAAGATATTTTCAGAGATGATAGAAGAGATGTTATAGAATAATATATTAATTAAAACCTAATTCTGACAAAAAAAAAAAAAAAAACAACAAAAAAAAAGACATTCAACCTATTTTTTAAATTTCTTGAAAACGTCTCAGCGTGACATCTGACAGGTTTTCCCAGATCGCAACACATATTTTGCTGCATACTTCATAAAATACGTCAAAGAGTTTTACACACAAGTCTGTTATTTTGGGGGCATTTCCACAAAATGAATGAAATGTGATTGATGAGATGTGATTGGTTGCTTTACCTTTCAGTTATATGGCCTCTCGGGCTATTCAAAGCAGCCAAGGTTCCAAGACCTTCTGCCATCAGTCTGAAGGCCTGGCTACATGAGACTAGAACCAAGCTTAGCCTAACCCTAACCTAACTGTATACTAACACTCTTTAGTTAGTTGACAATTAGTTGCAAAGTGGGAAGTGGACTATTGTGTAACCATATACGTGGGGTTACCACCTTAAAAAAGGTGCTAACCCCAATCTGGAGTAGAGTTTCATAACCATGGGTAGAAAGTGTGAAACATTTCACTACAGTGGTTAGTATGAAAACTGAAAAGCCCTTTTAACAAAGGAAGCACAAAGCTTCCTTTCTCATCTAAGCAGATCATTTTCTGAAATTATTCTGCAGAAACCTAATTTAGATTTGTACATTTCCACAGTACTGTCATCACAACCCATGAGCACATCCAGCAAAAACATGAATTCTATGTTTATCCAAGATGGATTATGCTGGTTAGAGGTGGTCTAGCTGGTGGACCAGCATTGTCATGCAGTTCTCAACCAAAACAGAGCTGGCAATGATCTTGCCATCCTGGAAATCAGCAGATTAGCATTCAGTGTCCAGTGTTTTTTTTCAGCAGGAATATGACTATTTAGTATCCAAAAATTGCCTTGGTCTGTTAAAATAAACCCCAAACCCAAATGCCATCCTCATCCTTCAGAGTGCAAAATTTGTCGACAAAAATGTTGCATAGGCTGTTGGGTTGCAGACCCAACATAGTTCCATAGTCTCATTTATGGGTCTACACAAGTGTCCACAATAGGTGGATGACTGGTCAGTCAAACACTTATTCATTTGTTCAATTCTAATGGTCAACATTAAAGTGGAAAATGGTCATGAAAATGATCAAAAAACAAATCTTGACTGCAAATCTGTAAATATTCTCTGATAGAGAATACTAGATACAGTCTTACAGTATTACTTAAACCCATTCACCCACACATAACATGTATAATGGCCTTAAGGATTTCTAACACAGACACCTGAATACATGCACACACAAGCATTCCTTCCAAGATCCAGCTCCAGTCAGCAGTATACAGCCTCATGTGGGAGTCATGAATCACTCTATCAGCCCTCGCCGTTTAACAAATAGGGGATTTTCAGTAAGCTAATAAATACATCAGGAAGCTGAGGCAGCATACGTTAGTGGGATTAGTAGGCACACGCTGCTCGCATCGTTCACTGATCCAGAGCTTTGAAAATAGTGCCCGCCTTAAAGTCAACTTTAGAACAGCACAAAGATCAAATGTATCACTTAAGGTTCAGAAGGGTTTGGGGAATCAGGGATAATGATTTTACATTTCAGCTGGGATTTGACTGTGGTGTAGTGAACATAGTATGAGATGTGTACTAATTCCTATAGACACTCTTTGCCAATCTGGAGACTAGTTTCATTGGACAAAACCTGGAACAAGGTCAAAATGAATTTACATTCTTGGCTAGGCTTGTTCACACTGGGTATAGTCAGACTGATGCTGGTCTAACTTGTGGACCAGCACAGATCTTTAAGTGGTCTTCAAGTCAAGATCAACTCAAGACCAAGACCAGAAGGAGGTTGAATCAAAGTTCAGGGTTTAAAAAGGTCTGAATGTTTCAGACCCAGTAAATATGCTTTCCTTAAGTGTAAAGAATTCACAATTC
Organism: Labeo rohita; assembly: GCF_022985175.1. Classification (NCBI taxonomy): domain Eukaryota; kingdom Metazoa; phylum Chordata; class Actinopteri; order Cypriniformes; family Cyprinidae; genus Labeo; species Labeo rohita. The sequence goes on from NC_066871.1 coordinate 35,009,173, forward strand.
ACACAGACCTCAAAACGTAGCTGCAGTGTTGTAGTAACTGAATTTGGTCTCAGGTCCAAATGAAGACAGATGCCAAATACTTTTGAATCCATGAAATACCAAGACTGAAAATATGTCCTTTGACTCATGGCAGACTCCATTCTCCAGTTCTTCGACACTGGCTGGCTGACCATAATAAGGTAGTCAATGGGCCTTGTTGAAAACCCAGCACACCAGCAACCAAAACAGACCATGCTGGTTTTCAGGTTCAGCAGGGATACTCTCAACTCCACTTTTAAAAGCAGAAATAGGGCTTCTTATCAGATTAAAAACCCAATAACCACTACATATCTTGTAATTAGGCAAACGCTGGCACTTTCTCATGGACAGAAATTACTGACCTGTGCTGCTGGTTTTGCTATCTGGAAAGTTCTGACTGCATAATTGGGTTGATTAAGGAACACAAAGGGAAAGTTTTTGATACCTTACTGCCAGGCTGCTTGTGTTCTGTAATTTGAAAAAATAAGTAATGACTTTATACATTCCAGGTTATTTTTAACCCATTATCTGTGGCCTTCTGTCAGTAACCTCTGACAGTAATTTCAGTTTAACCCTTGGTGAATAAGCGAATGGGAAACAACCAGAATTTGAAAGTGTGAAATTGCATGTTGGCATGCGGATGGTGGTTGTTTACCAACCTTTTTTTTGCTTGGTATCCAGCACAGGGGACAAAAAAGCGACGTTACATAACTATTCAAAAATCACTCACTGCAAGCTAATTTGCATACAGTCTGTCCTGAATTGTATGCATGATTAAAATTTGCATCCCAAATAATGGTAGACTTATGCTGAAAATAGTATGCCAAAGATGCCCAGATGGTGTACTGTTTCAGTGGGTTTTTGAAGTATGCATCTAGGCAGGCTTTTACAGTTAATATGCATTCTGGAAAAATAAAAAATAAATAAATAAAAATGCTGCATGGTTGATTTCTGCTAGTAGTCAAGCTAGTCTGGTATTAGTTTTGGGCAACTGAACACCAGATTAAACCAGCTAAGTCCAGAAAACAAGCATAGCCTGGCTTTTCTTCTTTTTTTCCCCCACAGCCTTTTAAAGAGAAGTTTGTGAAGCTATATGATTAAGTGGAGTAATATGAGGTGAAAGTAATGATTAAGTAATTATGCTGCTAACATGTACATTTAAATGTAAACCATAAGCGAAAAGGGAATCTGAGGTCTCAAAACATAATTTGTCTCACTTATTACTTATACAAAATGTACTCATTACCACTGCTTGCTTAAGTAATAAACAATATTTCAGTTTAGTGCTTTGAGAACAAACAAACATAAAAAAAAAAAAAAAAAATAAATAAATCAAATCACTTCAGAATACTTTCCTGCAAGAACTGACAGTCACTGAATTTCCCATTTGTTTTTAGAATCTGAAAGACACTGAAACAAACCAAGTATTCATTTTCTTATTTATTCTGTCATGTTAAAATACATCACAGTGTTTCAAACGTTTAAATGATCATCCCCAACTAGCACCCTGCAGGCCAAATCCAACCCATTAATCGTTTTTACACATCTTTCAATTGATTTAGATTAAAATGCTATGCAGCCTGATACATAAGAAGCACTCACTGCACAAAGTGCAGTGAGATCAAAAGCACTCAGTGGTCGTCCAATTAACAGACCAAAGTTAACATCTGGACCAGAACATTATTAAACTCTTTCTAGATCAGCCACTGTAGAATACCAGATATTAATACAGATATCTGTTTTGTCACACATATTTGAAGTTTGATATGAAGTCCCTTTACACAGAGTTTGATTGACAGATGATCTGATCAATCATAACACCAAATCTGCCATTTTTATTTGACAAACAAACTCAGACATGAGAGTAAATGAATGTTGGTGGATTTAAACTTGAAAAATAGTGTGTACTGACATCTTTCAGTGGTTGAAACAAGCCACCGTTTGATGTGTATTCATTTTTATTTCATGCTATACCTAGTATAGAGGAAGAGATGATCAGTTCATGTGCCACTTAAACTGAGGCGCTACAGAGATCTGCCATGATTTATTGTTTGAATTTCTTAAAAAAAAAAAAAAAACTCAATTTGAAAGATAAGAATTTGTTGCATACACTGTTAGACATTTCTGTAATTTCAACAGTTATTAACTGTATATCACCCAGCATAATACTGCAAATTCCCTTTACAGTAAATAACTGTAATAACCAATGCATCATGGGAATTTTCTGGACTACACCTGATGTGTTGCATCGCTTGTAATGATTGGAAAATCTGTTTGTCCTTCATGTCAGAAACAGCATCTTGGGATGCACTTGGAGTACATCTGTAATGATTAGAAAATCTGTTTGTCCCAAGTCAGACACAAATATACCAGGGCATCACATTACTGTCTGCATCCACTGTAGATATAATGGGTTCATATTGTCTTTTGTCGAGTCGCATTGCGCCACGCCACTCATGTCCGAGGAAGCAGCGGGGCAGCGCTGCAGAAGAGTTCCGGAGAACATCTACGCTGTATGTCGATGCACCTTACGAGAGATTAAGACCAGCAAGTAAGGTAAAAATATATGTTCGTTTGTCTGAGTGTTTGTCAGATTTTTGCACACCAGTTTAACCTAGTAACATTTACCCTTTAACATGACGGTAACAAAGTTTACCATGGTGAACTGCGCTGTTGTTTCAAACGGCTTTTATCAGCTTATTATTTTTAACCAGCAACGCTTATCTTTTATTAACATTTGGTTAACTAATGTGACATTTTGTTCAGGTGTTAGTAGTTAATGTTGGCCAGTAGCCTACTGAGAAAATAAAATCATATATAAGCTAGGTTAAACAAGTTTTATGGCTAACTGTTAGCTGCCTTTCTAATTCGTCTGTTATCATTTTTAATGGAATTTAAAATGTACTGCATTTTTTGTGTGTTTTAAAGGCAACTGCAAAAAAGCATCAAGAAAGACTTTGAGCATGCCAACCACCCTGGGACTGATAGTTCATGGTAAGAGAACAACTATGGTTTTGAGAAGTTTGTGTATTCTATGTGGGTTTCCTTTTAAAAGTGTGCCATTTCTACTTCTTGTTTTTCAGAGAAGACATTTCTGTCTCTAACAAAGTGGATGGTGAGCAAAGGTGGTGGACACATTTTGGAGCAGCACCTGGGTTTTGCAGATGGCTATGTATTCACTGGCTGCTTGTCTTTTTCTCCATTATGTTTCTGTTGCCTAAAGATTCTTTGAGAGAATAAATCCAGAGGATAAAACATAATGCACTGCAAAAAGTCCTAAGACAGGAGAAATGGTGAAGATGCACTGTTCTGGCATTGGAAGATTGTATTTTTAAGTGTTATACATGCAGTATTTTAAATAAAGAATATGATATTTTGTAATTATTGTATCTGTTTTAATTGAATGCAAATAGTATGTAGAGTAAAAATAAAATGAATTCAATATAAAAATTATAAAATTGAATAAAATCTATATTAAAATAAATTCATTACAATAGTATACTGATGAATTTGATTTTTTATAGTAATTTACTGTAAAACAGTACAGATTACAACTGTAAATTAAATACAGTTTGCTACTGTAAATATTAACAGTGTTGCCAGTTAGTTACTTTAAAAACCCTTTGAAATGTCTAACAGTGTACTTAAAGTAACCTGCTCTCTTTTAGTCTGTCAGCATTTTGTTAGTTTTCTCTTTGCTCCATGAAGTATTTTTCTCTGCATGAGAACACAATGTATGCAAACTAGCAACAGTCACAAAGGAATGTGGGTCTTTGCGAAGGGTCAATTGCTTTCAAGCCAGGCTGTTACTAAAAATAAGAACTTGTTCTTAGGTGACTTGCCTGGTTAAATAAAGCTTAAATGAAAAATCTGTTTATTTTCTAAATGCATATCATTGATCATATGGTAAACTATTTATGTATTTATTTATAATTGTCTTAACTTGATCTACTGGTGACATTTGCTGATTTCTCCAATCTTTTTCATCCTCCTAAACCCTGCATCTTTCTTACACCAAGCTAATATGAAGCTATTTGCCTTCATCCAATGAAGAATGATGCAGAGAAAGTCTCTGTCACATTTTGTTTTCTGTCTTAATAATCCATTTAATTTGGCTGTGAGTCACAATACCAGAAAATGAAAAAAGCCAGAAAATGTCTTAACACCCATTTACAGTCAAGTGAAAATAAACCTGAATTTCCTTATGAACTGATTTCCTTATTCCCAATTAGTTGACTCAGTGTTTTTGTTCATACAAATGTCCGTAGTATACAATGTTGTTTGCACCCCAACATTCTTTAAAATATGTTCTTTTGAGTTCCACAAAAGACAGAAATTCATGCAAGGTTAAAACAACATCAGAGTGAATAATTCAATTATCATGTTAGGGTAAACGTTACTTGCAGTGAAAGTGCAAAAATACAACTGTGAGAAGTGTTGACCCCAAAATAAAGTAGTCTAGCTCTAAAGAAGATCAGCCACAAAGAAACTTTAGAAATAACTCGGCTATAATATTCTTGTAGCCTTCATCATTAGTAAGATGTATTCAACTTTAGGATGATGTCAACAGCAAGTGGGAACAGAGAATGTCAGAGCGGGCTGTTCTGAAGGCCTACTGACCTCACAGTTGTAGATGTGTTCTGTTTAATTGGCCAGGTGAGAGGCATCCACTCACTTGCACCAGCTTCCCGGGAAACAGACGGCAGGAGTTCGGAAAGCTCTGAAATGAAACTTGACTGTCGGCCTAATTGGTCCCCTTCCTGTATTGTGCTGTTTGTGTCCTTTCTTTAGTTATGAGAGTTGAAGTAGGCTGCCTCACCGCTGATGCTCTGGAGAGAGAGAAGGCTGTGCTAATGAGACACTTTTGAAATCTTGTTGAATAAAACCCTCAGCCTGTTCTTTGTATTATGAGTAAATACAACTAATATGCCAGCGAATTTGAGTTCAGTCTCCATTAAAGCTCTTTGTTTTGCCATGACTTTGTTTTTGAGCCTTTCTCAGTAGAGAGTGTAACCCAAGAGTATATTTAACTCTATTTTGTGTTGTTCCTCTGTTGAAAAGACTGACTCAAGCCAACATAATTTTCCATGCTGAAATGGTGCTGGTCTAACTGCATGGGGACCCGTATAGCCGTGGTATCAGCTGTTTTTCATTCTTTACCCTTGTGTCATTCCAAACCTTTCTTTCTTTGTGTAGAACACAAAAGAAGATATTTACAAATTCCTGGCACATAAATCTTCCTTGTTCAATGAAAGTGAAGTTGAAATATGTCTAATGAGCTTCAAAAATGACAAAAGGTAGTAAATTATGTCAAAATGTAAGGTTAGTATTTAGTAATCTTAGGCTTACTTAAAACCAGTGTCGTGGAAACTAGTCAAAAATCTACTTTTTACTACAAGAATCACAATGCACAGCATGAGAACTTTAAAATTTACAAGTAATTAATTTTACAAATAATTTAATGTTTTTCTTTGGTTGATTGCTTGTTGATACTACAGTATGAAAATCACTGCAATTTCAAAAGTGAATTAAAGTTTGAAACTTTGCTGCATGTACAGTGTATGTGGCCACTGGTCCTGTTAGCAGCATGAAAAACAAAACTTTTATAAAAATTCTAAATAGATTTGCATGTAGCCTAGAAAGTGAGCAACTAAGTGCTTCCGTATTATCACCAAAAAGCTATCACATCAACATATTCTCACTCCCAACTCATCACATATTGATGCTTGGTTAGGACCCTTTGGCATCACTTTTTAAACACAGGGTATGCTCTTAAAAATAAAGGTGCTTCACGATGCCACAGAAGAACCTTTTTGTCTAAATGATTCCACAAAGAACCTTTAACATCTGAAGAACCTTTCTGTTTCACAAAAGGTTCTTAATGGTGAAAGAAGGTTCTTCAGATTATAAAAAGGTAAGAAAGAGATGGTTCTTTAAAGAACCTTTGACTGAATTGTTCTTTGTGGAACCAAAAATGGTTCTTCCCTGGCATTGCTTGAAGAACCTTTTAAAGCACCTTTATTTTTAAGAGTGTACCCAGCATTTAGCATAATTTTTCGATGTGCGGGATCCTTCATTGCTTTAAATAAGAAACCACTGCTGTCAAAAGGCACTGGGAATTTTATTGTCATGATTAAATATATGTTAGTTAATAATATTGTTGGGGTATGATTTTTCAATGTAAACAGTCACAACAGTTTTTACAAATTTATGAACACATAACCCAACCCCTGCCCCTAAACCTAACCATTTGTCAATAAAACACAAGATATAACAAACCAGATACAGCTACAGTCATAATTTATTAAAAAAAAAAAAAAAAAGTATTAAAGTTAATATTCCAAGTCTTCCAAGGCAAAATGATTGATTTGAGAGAGGAATAGACACGATCGGTGTCTCCATCCACCGCAAAGCTCAGTCTGTTTGTGCGTAAATTTAAAAAATGCTGCCAGAAGAAGCATTATGTCAGTCTTGGTTGTAAAATGGCATTGGCTGTTGTGTGCCTCCTGACCAATTGCATCATGCTAATGTTTGGGAGTATCTTTGTATCTTTTGTATTTAGATGTGAGCGTGTTAATGGAGCGGGATCATTTTCAGCAAATATACCTTATGTTTTACTTTCTTCAACACATATATACTGCCCTCCAAAAGTTTGGAAATGCCCTAGAAAAGTGGGGTTTTGGACAATATTTGCATGAATCCATTTTAATTTGTGATAATTTTGCACTGATAAGGGACAACACAAACTACGAAAACATATTTTATCACATAAACAGTTTATACATAGAAAAAAATAAAATTTACAATTCATGAAAATATCCACCATTAGCAGCTATTACATCTCTCCATAATCTGAGTCTAAATTCATTGTATTCTAAACTTAATTGGCAATCAATTGTTGAAGCTATTAAGGTGTGCTGACCCAAAAATCTTTTAAAAACCTGGGCCAAGTTTAAACCAGTAACCAGGCATCACAGCTGACAAAGAGGCATGTTTGACTTTGACATGTATATATTACCATTATTATATAATCAAAATTAAAATTATTATTGCTGGTCTTTAATTATAATGTCAAGTTACTTTAATGCATTTGCACCAAAAAATGCTAAGGATTTATGCTGATATCATCCAAAACCACACTTTGCCAGAGGTGTTTCCAAACTTTTGGAGGGCAGTATAGATATCGTATAACTTAAGAAGACTTAGAATGCAACACAACCTGTTTGTAATGCTTTTATACGGCTTGTTTATGGTCAGTTTCTGCAATAAATACCCGTGACTGTACTTATATTTGCCTGTTACGTGTTTTATATTGTTCAGATGTGGGTAAGGATAGGGTAGAAGTGGGGGTACTCAAATCGAAGTATAAATGTATATAAAATTACTTATATTTTTTCAAATATTAAATTATGAAGGACCCTGCACATCCAAAAGTGATGTTAAAGAGGTACCTTGAGCATCAAAAACAACGCCAAAGGATTCCTGACAAAGCGTCAATATATGACGAGTTGGGAGTGAGAATATTTTGGTCACATACTACAGTTTTTCACAATCTTGCAATGTTCTGTTAGAATCAGTGAAACTCTCTTAAACTGCACAGTGAATCTCTTATTTATGTCATGTCTACATCTATCTTGTTACAGTGAGAGGAATAGCAAGCATGCAGAAAAAATAAAAAAAAAAAATCTAGCGTTTAGTGGTGAGTGAATTCTGACAAGAACAGATATGTCTGTGATTGGCTACATTGCACAATGCTATAAAAACACACAGTTTCAGATTACAGTAACAAATATGAACTGGAGCCTTTACCATCTGTTTTGCCAATATCCTATTAAACAGTTTTAACCGAGGGTGCTTTCAACTGCACTGAGACTGTGCTGATTGCGTGAGAGTTGGCAGCCCTGATCATAGCTCAAACAGTCTTTAAGAGTCCCAGTGTGCTGAAATTCCAACTGTGCCCACCAGTGTACATGCAATCCACAAAAACAGATAACCCAAAACCCTTGAAGCTAGTCTTTGGAAAGGTAAGCCTACGAATAGAGAACTCCACAGTCCAGAATGTCAGTGATCCCCTACAGCTATCATTGTGTTACGTGACAGCCATTTTGATTGCCATACTGCTCTCTTAATACTAGTGCATTTCCAAGTTAACGGACATGTGATTGTATATATAGTGGTTAAAACATATCTTATGTGACAAAAGACAACAGTTCTTTCATGACAACTTCTGAAGATTTTTGCATAGTAATGGATATGATGATGATAATGTATTTGGTATTGGTGGAAAAAATGCTGCTGCTGCAGAGCATATACAGGAACTTGCTACTGCAAATACATATGCATAGCATACATACAGGTGGAGCTGGGGAGGTGGAGGGTTTCAGAGAAATTTTGAAATGCTTTAAAATGCTCTAGTGAATGCCAACCAGCTATTTAAAATGTAAACCAGTAAGCTCATTGGCTGTGTATGAATTTAACCAATCAGCTTGTGACAAGGACCCATCAGCCTGCACCATCTGGTTTCATGACAGAACTTGGCATTTACAATGCTGCATTTTTTCTATGTTCTCCTAAACATTTCCTTTTGTGTTCCATGGAAGAAAGTGATAATGATTTAGAGCGACAGATTTACAATAAGTAAATAATATTTATTTTTGAGTTAATTATCCCTTTTTTAAACTTACCTTGATCTTTTCAACCATGTCTGTATGCATACTTGTTATGTCTGTCTGAACTGGCATTTTCTTGTTGTTTTGTGTAACAGTGTTGGGCGGTCTCGAGTCTCGTGGGGTCCTGAGAAAGATCAGCGACATGTTGGAAATAATCATGAAGAGGATCGACACCCTATCTAAAATGAGCAACAGCAGCGAGTCCCACAGACTGGAGGAGTTGAGCTCTGCTCTCCACAGGTGCAGCTTCACATTCATGATTACAGCGCAGCAGTAACATTCTTCAAGTCAGGTGTCACTTGCTGCCTTCAAGTCACGTAGGGATAATCGTATTTACTAGATGAGCACACACGAACGGCACCACAATGTTTTAATTGCCAGTTATCTCCATGTTTATCTTTGTGCTGTTAGCTCATGGTTCAACTGAAAATGCAGTTCATCACGGCTTGAGAACAAATGAATCAAGTCTGTGGAATGAAAATGTGACAGAATTAGATTTTGCAGCTGCTAATAAACAAAGTTTTAATTTTAAGAATTTTACCTGATACACTACATTGAATTTGATTTGATTTTTTATGGGTGCAAGAGCTCTGTCACTATGTGAAAATTGGTTTGCATACATTTTCTGTATATGATGAGGAATAAGGAAAAGTCTTGCCAGAAAACATTAGCATAGCTGCAGAATAATGAGGCGACTGGCCAGCATGTCCAAAACACATCTGTCATCATTTTCTGTGGCAGCATGAGAATGAAAAATAATACAGAAAGAAACACAATGTGAGGAAATATAGACATTACACTTGTTCATCCCTTGACTCACAAAAAAGCTTCCCAAGAAAGCTCAATGCATCCATTTTATTCTAGCCACAGCACTTGAACACACATCACACCACAGTGACAAGTTCAGAGTTTGCAAGTGGGAAGTTCCCAACAGGTCTTGAAGGCAGCAGCTGTCTGAATGTTTCAGACAGTCAACTTCTTGCCGATGAGTTAGTTAAGACACTTCCCAGAGTTTTCAGCTGTCTCCATGGAAACAGATGCCTGTCACATCAGAAGTTCAAACGGGCGCTGGTGCCATGGCTTTACTTTGTGATTTCTCCAGACATCAACAAATCTTAGAGGATAAAAACACCCACACAACCCAGCTATACAATCTTTGATGCACATCAAAGTATGATGTCAACTTTCTATTTCTTCAGTTTTGCTGAAAAGTAATCAATGAAAGTGATAGTTAAAAGCTGAAGTGTGTCATTCCTCCACCGATGGAACTGCAAAAATAATTAAAGTGTCAAACTATTGATGCTTTCAAACAGGAAACTTGATAAATTACCAGAAAATTACTAGACTGGCTTTTCTGCTAAATACACATGCTTTACATCTTGTTACCTCTAAAACAACATTCACACATCATTAACAAAATACCAAAAACTCTGTGATGTCAATCAACAGAAATGACCTTTAAACGCTTCACCGTTTTCTACATCCACCCGGATGAGGAGAAGCATTTTCAGTTTCACTGTCTGTCCAACTTGACAACATTTTTTGAATTCTGAGTAACAAGCGTTAAGGGGCTGAACACATTTTTGCTTGAAAAGGAGAGATGCTGCACAAAAATACCCAGTGCAGAGCTGCTGATGAATGGAAAAGAAGGACAGTTAAACACTTAGAGTTAAAGTCTAGTGCATGTTCACATTGAAAAAAAAATATTTAAGTTACTACTGTAAACAGTGTGGCATAATTGTGTCATTCTATCTTTGGACATATGTGCAACTAAATACACTTATGTAAAACTCTATGTACAAAGTGCTGTAGTTTCCAGTTGAAATGACCACTACAGGCAGTAAAGCTCAGACTTTTAGTCCTTTTCATACAAAGCATGATTTAGAGTGCCAGAGGTTTGATTAAGAAAGCCTAATTTCCATGCAATTCCTTGCACAGTATGTTATGACTTCGAAACAATTTTAACATGCTGCAAGATTTGAAAACTGATACTTCTGAACTGAAACTTTTGAACTGAAATTTTTGTTAGTTAGCATCACAAAAACATCTTCATATGTATAAGTTTTCGAACTCAGTGCGTTTGCTCAAGTGATACAGTGTTGCACTTGTAAGGTGAAGCACTCTGCTTCGAATCCTGTGAAACTATGGTGTGACAAAACCTGCAGAGAAGGATAATAAAATAGCACAGTTGTGTCAGCGAATTCATTGTTGCCCCACTTTTGCATGCATTAACACTACTGGGTTGGGTTGGTTATAGGAGATTTGTTATTTTTGATCATATGATAGAGCATTAACTTTTAGTGACACTCACCGGGCACATGGACGTGTCATACATATAATTAAGTACTAGTACTTACAGTACTAGTTTGTTAATTATCTTATAATCCATTACAGTGTACAAAACAAAATGGCAGCAGCTGCGTGTGTATGAAACAATGAGCGAGTCCACAATACCAGGATGACAGAATTAAGAAATTGTACACATAATACTGAATTGAGTTTTAATATTTTATTAGCTAACCAAACGCAAAGCTTCCACCAAGAAAAACTATCAAGCATGTAGTGCTGACCTAAGTTGCCTGGATGAGTCTGTTATTAGCTTTTAGCAGTTTTTATGGGGGAATAAGATACCTTGGAATGTCATGACTGACCAATCAGAATCAAGCATTCCACAGAGCCATGTAATAATTTAATTTAAAGCACAGCCACACAAATTCAGGAAAGTCCACTTCCAGAGCAACAATTTACAGATAATGTACTCACCCCCTTGTCATCCAAGATGTTGATGTCTTTCTTTCTTTAGTCTTAAAGAAATTATGTTTTTTGAGGAAAACATTTTAGGATTATTCTCCATATAATGGAATGATATAGTGCTCAGAGTTTGAACTTCCAAAATACAGTTTAAATGCAGCTTCAAATGATCCCAAATGCGGTTGTAAACAATCCCAGCCGAGAAAGAAGGGTCTTATCTAGCAAAACAATCGGTTATTTTCAGAAAAAGAATACAATTTATATACATTTTATTGTCAAATGCTCATCTTATCTTGCTCTTCCCAACCTCTGTTTTTTTTTTTTTTTTTTTTTTCAGTTCATGAGTTCAGGTTATGTTGAAAAACTCCCATCTCATGTTCACCCTCAACTTTAAAATCATCCTATATTGCTTTTTTACCTTTTTTGTTAAGGGTGTTTGATCTTCTGAGTTTTTTGACATATCCTAAGTGTCTTGAACTAGAATACACAGATTTCAGGCAGAGCAAGACAAGATTTGAGATTAAAAAGTATTTAACCCTTTGACTGTCACCATCCCCAAAATAATAATAATAATCTTTAAAAAATAAAGTAAATCTTTAAAAATAAAGTATATGCATAAACCCAAATAAATAAAAAAACAGTTATCAAAAAAACATGTCATTTTCTGTGTCCTAAACTCCTGAAACATTGGTGTCTCATTTTAGAGCAGTCAAAGCAGTTTAATAAAGAAGTCAATTAAATCTGTGTGTGAGTGTGTATTGAAAAATTTTATTATTATTTTTTTTAAAAGTAACTAAGTGTTTTAATTACACATTTTTCTCAGTAACTGTTACATTGACATTTTTTACTTAAATTATATAATTCCATTACATGTAACTACAGTAGCACATACAGTATATCCAGTGAGCTTGTGTTGTTATTATTGACCCAAAGCAGACTTCTTACATTAGTGGTTTTTACAGACCTCATATATGCTCATACCAGCAATCTAATGTTTTGTTAACACATTAGAGTTTATGTTACTGTTTTGGTTCTTTCAGTTAAAATATATTACGACATGCACACATTGCTTATTAGTTATGCGATGATGTAAAGAGCCTTCTTTTAGAATTAGGTTGATAGATTTTACTTGAGTTACTGTAAAATAAAGCTTGGGTTAGTGTAAAATGTAAGAGAGCTGATATAACATTTTGGTTGCCAGAGTCTGTAGCCATATCTGACTCAAATTCAAGTTTTGAATTGTGTATGTACTGTACTGTCATATAGAATGTGCAGCCTACAGTTATGTCAAAACTTATTTTTGTTTACCCTTTCACCATATAGTGAACTATGTGCTATTTGTTGTAAAGTAAATAGTAAATGAGTGGACATGTTTGTGAAGGTGTAAAATACAGCAATGCCTCAGAGCAGAAGAAAGTTTCTGGGCATCTGAAGTAATTATTACAGCAACTGATGTAGATGTAACGGATATTGACTATACTGTCTGAACGAACGGCTCCAATGTCATCACTCATGAAATGTGAAAGTCAGTCCTAATGATCGACTTTGAAATACAGTACAGATCGAATTGGGTGTAGTATCAGCAAAGCCTTAGAACGTGCGTTTTTGAAATGCGTCTGTTGGACTGAAAATCACCACTGACTTTCTTTCTCAAGCTGATTTGATGTGGATGAAAGACCACAGGAGGTAAAAAGCTCTGACAGTATCTAAAAAAAGACGTCTCAGAAGTGCAGAGATTGCGGAAGTCAAACATGCATGTGACAGCTCCGCCTGAACGCTTTATTGTCTTTGGGTGTGAAGTCAGAAAGGTCAGGGTTCAGATGGCGTGTTTTTCTGAGCGTTCAGCTTTGTGCCGTGCGGAGGTGACATTTATTGGAAATGACAGAGTTGCTCACAGAGGGGGGCTGTTTGCTTCAGCGTGTTGCTGATGTAGCTGCAGGGCACGAGGTTGCAGGCGGTTCATGTGAGCTGTATTATAAAGAAATCAAACTCTTGGTGCGATACAAAGATGACAATGCGTTCCTTAAGCTTGCTGAAAGACATTTTCCTGTCTCTCTGAAAGAGATTTTTCAAGTCTCTTGAGGTACCTGAAATAAAACCTATTGAGGTTTTATTGAAATAGTCTTGGATGCAAGAGAAAAAATATAGTCAAAAATAACTAGGATCGCACAAAGCTTGAGAGGTACAGTGGGTACAGAGACAACAATCACAGTCTGTGTTTTTTTTTTTTTTTTTTTTTTTTTTTGAAAGTTTGCAAACAAACAAAGTTCTTATTTTATACTTCAGTACTCAACATCTGGACTTGAAAATGTTTGTTTATTGTATTCTGTATTTTTGTCATTTTTAGGGCTAATATGGGCAAACATTTGGATATTTTATTTGCTTATAAATGCAGATAATTCAATATTTTATTATTTGGTCATTTTCAGTGTCTATCACAAGTCTTGCCCATTTTTGTTTCACATATTAGCAAACTGAGTTTCAGATATTAGCGAATTGACTATTATGTAATTTTGCTAAAATATAAAAAATAATTTCAGCATGCTATATGTGGACATTATTGTGTCATTATTGCTGTTCAACACATTTGCTGTCCTAAAGTGCTCGACCAGTACCTGCAATTCTGTTAAGGCTCATTTCAGCCTTGTATTTCATCATTGTGGATCACTGAAGCATGAAGATCTGAGCTAGAAACTCAAATGTTCAAACTCAGGAATAAGTGATCCTTCTGTAGAATTACTGTGTATCGCATCACATTATTAGTCTAGGACATTTATTAGTTTGTGTAAAAATGTGACCTATGCTGGCAAAATGAGTTGCAATGAGCAAATGTCCAAAAATGAGTCACCATTAAAAAAAAAAAAAAAAAAAAAAAAAAAAAAAAACCTTAAAATGATGTATGATTTGTTGGACCCGTTTGAAGTCAATAGAGTCAGCAAAGTCAATTTTGTGAGAAAAAAATTGTGTTCAAGTTTTCTAAAGGTTCCAAAGTAAAATCACCAAGCAATGTTGAGTTTTTAAAATATTTATGGTAGGAAATTTACAAATTATCTTTGTGGAACATGATCTTTACTTAATATCATAAAGAAAAATCCATCATTTTAACCCATACAATGTACTATTGGCTATTGCTACAAATTAAGAGTTTATTTGCAAAAACAGATAACTGGTAAACATGAGTCTTGAAAATTGAAAAAAAAAAAAAAAGAGCTTTCTGTTTTTGCAAATTAACTCTTTAAATACACCCTACTGCTACTTACCCTACCTAGCTGCTACTTATGTTTTGTCACATATTAATCACATATTAATAATCACAATATAGCTATTTTTTATTTGATCTTTGTTATTAAAAATTGGAACAAAGATGCAAATAAATAGTAGAACAAATATAATATATATAATATAATCGTGTGCTTCTTCTCATTCCTGTTGTGGATTACAATCAAGAGAAGTGAATGATTCCGTCTTTCCTTTTATTGTTAGATTAACATTAATGAGGCCTGTATATTATTATATATATAATTATTAAGATATGAAAAGGTTGGTTCCAAAATGCTGTAAATCAATTTTGATTAATTTGAGTAAAAATGTGATTTCTTTACCAAGAAAGTGGCTGGATGAAAACCACTATTTTCTGTTTCAAACTTTCACATAGCATCTTTAGGTTATAATAACGTAAAAAATTTAAATCCAGATTTTAATTTTCAGAGATTTATTATAAAGACTGATTTTTTTTCCCGCCAAAATCCAATAAATCCATCAGGGCTCTATGCTTACTTTTCTTTTTAGGAGCACTTGTGCTTCTAACATAAAAAAATGTAGGAACACAGTCAAAATTTTAGTAGCACCTTCTAATCAATAATCAAAAAAAGAAAAAAAATAGCCTTCCCATAACGAGGTGATATTTGACTACTGAATTAGAGGGGAATTTTGTTTTTACTTTTGTAATATAATGGCATTTTTTAACTTTATTAAAAGTATGTCATCTTTTATGTCAGTTTTTTAAAAAATATATTTTTGCCAAGACAGAAATTTTGTAATTCTGTAATTCTGTCATTCTGAAAAACCTCAAATTCTAAAAACCTCAAATTCAACCAAAATTGCAATTCCAAATCATTTTGCCAGCACGGGTCACAAATGAACATTAAAAAGTTATACTTAAAGGCAGGGAAGGAGATTTGGTAAAAATAAATAAGGTTGAACGTCAATTTATAGCCTTATAGCAATCACTAAGTTAAGTTGTCTAATTGTATTTATATACTGTGGAAGGCATATGACCATAATTGTTCGTCCAATCATATTCCTCAGTCCGCAGGCTACAAAAGGCTGTCCTATCTGCTTGTCAAAGTACGTATTTTCACATCTCTGCCCACACTAGTCAAGTGCTTTGTACTTTTCTTTCTCACTGGTGAATGAGATATTAACTAATCTGGCAGCACTGTAAAATCCAATAGTTTACCTTACTTAGATATAATTAGTTATCTTTACTTAGTTGCTATACTTACTAGGTTTTATTAAGTTACAGCTACTTTCAAGCGAGTAAAACAGTTTACTTACTACTTTGAGTGATGCTCACTTAAAATATATTCAAGTAGCCACAAAGGAACCAATGACATTAATAAACCAGTGAGAGGCAGCAGTGCACTAATATGTTGCTAATTTGCAAAATAACAACAGAAGAAGAAGAAAATAATTTTTTTTGAGGTGGCAATTGTTAATCTGCAGTTATTTTTCATAGTTACATTCACTCATTTCCCAAAGTCATCTTGAATGTTGTTTCAATACAACTATATATTTGAGAGAACATCACATAAGCTGACTTCATAAATTGATGTTGATTTTCATAAAATGTTGTTGGTGTGTCTTATTTTGTTTTATTTATTTTTTATTGTTATTATTTTGATTTTTTTTTACTTATAGTTATTAGTTATAGTTAGTTATAGTTATTACTAATATTATAGTGATTAATGTTCCGTTTGGTTGGGCACTTGGAACTTTGCTTTTCTTATTATAATTTTCTTCCTATTGATGCAGCAATGCAACATGAAGTCATAATTTTTGATTTCAAGGGAAGAAAAGTAATAAGTAGGTTGCTTTTAGAAGGTAACCTTCGCGTTCTGATATTTCGATTAGCTAAATCTTTCCAATTCTTTAGCTGATGTATTTTTTGTGTTTATTAATGATCTTTTACAATTTTATTGTTCTTCACAAACACCTTGAGAAACTTTATTGGGTTGAGACAGTCCTTTAATATTTGTGATAATGTGCTCAAGTCACAGACTTCAACATTCAGCATGTGAATCACAACGATGGTAACAATTCAATTTTATTTATTTTTATTAATTGTGACAATAACCATTATATTATTTTATTTTCTCTTTTTGTTGTGTTACTGCTGACACAAGTCAGTAAATAAAATTAGCAAATAAAAACAACAACAGTAAAACAAAGCAATTGTATAATTTATTCATGCCGCAATGCACTCTGGGAGTCAGTGAGTAGCTATACTAAGTCAAGTGTAAGCCTAAAGTAAATGATTAAGTACCCCCTACAGTTCTTTTTTAGTAACTAGAACTCCCGTGTAAGTAAACTATACTAACTAAGCATTTGTCACTACAACATACTATTCTTATTTCACTTTACTTAGTTTTTTTAAGGCAATCGGTTTGCATGCTTTTTTTAAGTAAGCCCAACTAATTGGATTTTACAGTGAGTGTTGCCAGATCAGGTGGATGATGTCCAGCCCAAAACCTGCACACTCCAACAACAACAACAACAACAACAACAAACGCCCAAAACTTTAGCCATCAGAGTAATGTGATAAAATATAATTGCCGCATCGATCAAGTTTGATAAGGACCATTTTTAACTCCTTAAAACAAAATAATGATGACAAAATAATATAAAAATAGATGTATTTTCCAGGAAAACAGATCAAATCAGTGCAAATACATTTAAAAAATATGACCAAAATATGCAGGCAGACACTATATCAAAATGGCTATTAAGAAATTAACTGATAACCTCGAAAAAAAAAAAAAAAAAAAAAAAAAAAAAAAAAACACACATTCATCATTTTAGTATTAAATTAAAAATAAATAAATAAATACAGTGCACTTACCTTCCTATCACACTTTAACTTCAGACAGAACAAGAGAAAGTCTTTCGTGAAGTACACTGTAGAACAAGATACAGAACTTTGCACAGTCACAACTTGTCAAGTCCAGCAGTTTTGATTTTGATTAAATTAGTCAACTGTGCTCTGATTTTAGATTTACAATATTAAAGCCTCTCTCATTCCACAGGTGTAATTCCCATTTTGAGAGTTAAGTCACTCTCCCACTCATGTAACCACCATGTAACTTATTTGTATTAATACTACTACTACTACTACTACTAATTAGAAGATCAATACACAATGACACATACAATGCATTAGAAAATATTTAAAACATGGTTAAAACTTTGCAAAACTGTTTTACCTTCAAATAACAAATAACACACTGTAATCTGCTTGTTTTAATAAAAAAACAACCATGGGACAATTAAATGACACAATGTTTCCTTTCATTTTAACACAGCTTTTTAATCTTTTAGATCATTTCTATGCTGTCAACAACAAGGGAATTAACTTGCTACTGACTTAATTGCTGTAACGTGTTTTTCTCTCAGGGCCAGGCCCAAACATGCCGCATGTCATTTTCATTATCTGTCTATGTAAATGGTGCCAGCACGGAAGCATTGCTATTTCATGCTCCAAGCATATTTCAAACAATTAGCATGTCCGATGGGTAATCGTACCATTCAAGGATGTTACAATCCAGTTCCACAATAAATAGAAAGACTTGCTTCAGTAGAGGCTAAAGGAAAGCGCCTCAGACTTCTGTTTCCTCTCAAGGTTGTAGTATGTGTAGGTGCATTTTAATTCAGATTAGACACACACGTCATCCATTAATGATTTCTTATATTCATTATGCACAGGTACTGTAAGGTTTGCTCCATTTCCATATTGCATATTTAAAGGCATCTTTTCTCACCCCCATGTTGTTCTAAACTACCACTTCATTCTGTGGAAAACAAAATGAGATGTTAGGCGAAATGTCTGAGCTCATTCTTTCCAAAAAAAAAAAAGAGAAGAGTATCATCAAAGTAGCCCAGTCTCGTTTAGGATGAACTATTTCTTTAATAGCCCTGTTATTTCTCCTTCTTTCTCCTGTTCACTTTTCCAGATTCCAGCCGGTAGGTCTGGTAGAGCGAATCCAGGCCATCGCCCAGAATGTGTCAGACATGGCTATACGAATGGAGCAGATTCTAAAGAAGACTAATATCCCAGAAAGAGGTAAATCTCTCATTTATGTTTGGGTGGCAAGGACCGAACTTTCTTGTTGCAAGCGATATTGTAGGAAAGGAAAATCAGGAATTAGATAATTGGATAGAAAATAGCAATCACATTAAATGGAGAGAGTAATACTTAAAGGGGAACTCCACTTCCAGAACAACAATTTACAAATAATTTACTCACCTTGTCATCCAAGATGTTCATGTCTTTCTGTCTTCAGTCGTAAAGAAATTATGGTTTTTGAAGAAAATATTTCAGGATTTTTCTTCATATAATGGACTTCAATTGTGCCCCCGATGTTGAACTTCCAAAATGTTGTTTAAATGCAGCTTCAAAAGGCTCTAAACGATCCCAGCTGAGGAAGGGTCTTATCTAGCAAAACAATTGGTCATTTTTTTCTAAATTTGTATACTTTTTAAGCACAAAAGCTCATGTAGCACAGGCTCTGGGATGCGCGTTCACAACGCTACGTACTATTGAATCACGTCGAAAGGTCACGCGGAACTACAGACCCAGTGTTTACAAAGCGAATGCGCAAAGACTAACAAAGTGCAAGTAAGTCAAACGCTGTTTACAAACAAAAAGCTACAACAATGACGAACGATTCTGAAGTTATAGGAGAAAATAAGATGGAGTTTTTCACCATACTCTATCTTTTTGAGCTGAAGTACACAGACGACAAACTTAGATGTGATTCGTAGTAGTGATGGGACGTTCGGATCATTTTACCGACTTGGACCTTTGAGTCTCGCTCAGCAAAATAAACAAAAATTTTTCAAGTCATTTCGTTCATTTTAGCAAAATATAATTAAAATGTTATGTGTTACTTCCCTAACACATCTACTGCTTACACAAATGTTGATCACACTACAAACAAGACAAAACTGTAATGCTAAAAAGAAACAGAAAAGATTAATTCATTGTTTACCTGGGTCTTTAGTCTATGATTAGCTCACCTTACCTCTCTGACATGTTTTCAGCCCCATAAGATGAACGAACAACTCGAAAAACCCAAAGACTCAAAACAGGTGAACTAATTCCAGTACAGAACCTATAGGATGTTGCACATGCGCGACTGAATGAATCACTCCCCGAGATGACTCGTTCTTCCTGAGTCACGTTAAAGATCTGTTCAAAATGAACGAATCATTCCAGAACGTGCATCCCAGAGCCTGTGCTACACAAGCTTTTGTGCTTAAAAAGTATAGAAATTTTTCGAAAAAAATGACTGATTGTTTCACTAGATAAGACCCTTCTTCCTCGGCTGGGATCATTTAGAGCCCTTTGAAGCTGCATTTAAACTACATTTTGTAAGTTCAAAATCAGGGGCACAATTGAAGTCCACTATATGAAGAGAAATCCTGAAATGTTTTCCTCAAAAACCATAATTTCTTTACGACTGAAAACAGAAAAAAACATAAAACATCTTGGATGACAAGGGGGTGAGTAAATTATTTGTAAATTGTTGTTCTGGAAGTGGACTTCTCCCTTAACTATCCCGCTTTTTTAAGAGAAAAAGGTTTCATCAATCTCATATTAGTCTCCCCTTGAGTTTCAGAAGAGACTGATCAATAATATTTTTCAAATTATATCTCAAACAACTCTTAGATTAACTGTACCAACAAATCTAAATCTGCAGTCAAAAAGCTTAAATGATCCTCATAACTTCTCAACTCATCCATTCTTTATTGTGTCTAAACTAAAATGAAGTATAATTAAGTCTGTGAAGTCCTTGAAGAGCTACACATCGCACACAAGATTGATTAACTCACCAAAAACTCTTATTTTAGTCTCTTAGTGAGCCAAAAGCGTATTAAAATGCGCTGTTTAAAATTAGACATGAGGAGGTCTGGGCTCAGTTCCATTTTTTCAGGACAGCACATTCGTTCTTTATTATTTAATGCAACTTGATTGGACTTCATCGCTATAATGCCAATCATCTCTTGCCGCTATTTGTACAGCGAGCGTCTCTGTAGGGTCTGATATCTCTAAAGTTTGCCAACAGAGTTTGGTGGAATTCCAGCAGGTTTTTAGCGAGCATATGTGCAAGCTGTGTGGGAGGTTTATTTAAACTATTAATGTAAGACAAACAGAATTCTCTCTTCAGCTCTGCCATTTGAACAGAATTCAGCTCATGCTTGTGCTTACTTAGTTAAGAGAACCTTTATGCTGAGCACCTCGTGTGCTATTGAAATTGTATTTTTAATGACTTTTTGGACATTTCCAATTTCTTATGTTTAAAATTGACTTCTGAAGAAATTATGGTTTTTGAGGAAAGCATTTCAGGATTTTTCTCCATATAATGGATTTCATTGGTGCCCCGATTTCGAACTTCCAAAATGTAGTCTAAATGCAGATTCAAAGGGCTCTAAATGATCCCAGCTGAGGGAGAAGGGTCTTATCTAGCAAAACGATCTGTAATTTTTTTTCGGAAAATAAACTTAAAATAAACAAAAAGGTATAAAATAAACTGTATACTTTTTAAGCAGAAAAGCTTGTGTAGCACAGGCCCTGGGATGCGTGTCCATGACACTACATACTATTCAATCATGTCAAAAGGTCATGTGGAACGTAGATGGAACTACAGACCCAGTGTTTACAAAGTGAACGCACAAAGACTAAGGCACAAGTAAGTCAAACGCTGTTTACAAACAAAAAGGTACAATGATGTCAGACGATTCTGAAAATAAGAGGGAGTTTTTTGACATACTCTACCATTTTGAGCCACCGTACACAGAAGATTAACTTAGATGTGATTCGTAGTTTCATGAACGTGCATCCTAAAGCCTGTGCTACACGAGCTCTTGTGCTTAAAATGTATACAAATTTTTATTCTTCTCCTTCTTCTTCTTCTTCAAAAAACAATTGTTTCGCAAGATAAGACTTCTTCCTCGGCTGGGATCGTTTAGAGCCCTTTGAAGCTGCATTTAAACTGTTTTGGAAGTTCAAAATCCAGGCACCAGTGAAGTTCATTATATGGAGTAAAATTCTGAAATGCTTTCCTCAAAAACCGTAATTTCTTTACTGACAGAGGGTGAGTAAATTATTTTTAAATTGTTGTTCTGGAAGTGGAGTAACACAGCTTGTAACACTTCGAAGACAAAGGAAAACAAGTAACTGCATCATATGACCCCTTTAATATATTTTAAAATGTAATTTATTACTGTGATCAAAGCATTTTCAGCATCATTACTTCAGGCTTAAGTATATAATCAGTATATGCTGAGTTGCTGCTTTTTTTGTATATTTCTATTTATCAAAAGTAAATAAATAATAAATAAAGTATCAGGGTATAAATAAATACATAAATAAAGCAGCAAAAAATGTTTTCAACACTGGTAATAATAATAATTAAGAATAATTAAGCACCAATAATATCTGATAAAAATTGAGCACCACCTTAGCATAGTTTGATAATTTGTGAAGGATCATGTGACCATGAAGACTGAAAAAGTACATTGAGATTTTTGGTGAAGTATCATTCTTCTTACATTTTTCTCCTCAGAAAAAAGAAAAAAAAACAAAAAAACAATAGTATTGCAAGTGTCTCCTCAAGAGTTTAAAAATAGAAAAAAAATAGACTACAGCAAGGTCTCAGATTATTGTTTTCGAAGATATCAGAGTCTGCAATCAAAAGGGATTTCAATAGGCATTTATAAACTTAAAAGTTTAAGGAGTGACAAGTGCAGAATGTGGGAGCAAATCTCTTAAATCAATGTTCTATGTGTGTACAAAACACTGGAGTCATTGGATGTCTTCTGATTAAAAAAAGTTCAATGGGGTTTTTTTGGCTGCTTAGTATCTTTTCATAATCAAGCAGAATAGCTTATAATTCTTTTCTCTGTGAGTATGCTTGATGGATCTGAAGTAGCCTGTTGTACAAAGAACAGCCTCTTTCTTCGTTAATTAGGCTGACTGGGGCCGACTACCAGTGAGAGATGGGAGTTTATTAATCAAGGCGAGGGGATGTTTGCAATTTTCTGTTCCTTTTTTTTCTACCCAACTGAACACAAAGCAGTACAGAGCTCTTAACAAAGCCCAGAGCAAGCATTACTCAGACATGTAAGAGGTATGAGGGCAAGAGGCCGCTTTCATAATGCTTAATAAAGCAAGCTTAAAGAAAGTTGAGGAGATGGGAGAAGATATGGAGGGCTCTCCCAAAGCCTCATTAAAACCAAGAACATTTGGTCCCACTGGTGTTCCACAATGAAGCTACTGTAGTGTGGAAAAGTGCTATCAGACCTTGACTGCCTGTCGTTTTCATCTACAGGCCGAGATGGAGTTACAGGCCAGTGCGAAGTCCCAAAGGATCCCAGGTACCCGGATTGCGCCAGTAAAGTGGATGTGAGTTGACGAGATTTTTTTTTCTTCTTTTTTTCAAACTCCTTTATGTCTGGTCTTTTTTTTTTTCTATTTCTTGGTTGCCTTAGAGAAAAACAGATTGGTGGAGGCAAACACTGGCACCCAACAAATGGATTTCTAGCTGAGTGTTTTCACACCTGTTTCATTGATTGATGATGTTGTTTTTTAGATGATGTCTCTTTTCTGTTGTTGTTTATTTGAGTACAGTTTGTCCTCTTTTTTTTTCTTTTAACAATCAGACCATCCCAGACTCTTTACCAAAACGTGATCAGCCTTTAAGCCAAGAATAACAAGTGTCACGATCGGTTCTACAAGAAACACAAAGTGCATTCACAAAATGTCCCAATAAAATAAATAAAGTACTTTATGAAGTAATTAATTTATATTTTATTATATTATATCTCATTTCACAGTGTTGCTCATTTTCTTATTTTTCTAGCAGAATAATAACACAAATAACACAAATATTGAGTATATATATATATATGCCAGCAACTGTTTGATAACCAGTATTCCTCAAAATGTCTTCTTTTTTTGTACAGCAGATGCAAGACATCCATACAGGTTTTCGAACAACAACACACCAATGCAAATATTTACCACAAACAAGATAGTGAAAGAAGCCATGCATATTATTTGCGCTTTGCATTTATGATTAACATCCAGTATCAGAGTTTTTGGGGGCATTAATGCACTGAAACTGGCATTGAACACAAAAAAAACACTGAACTGCTGTTGTCTTTGCACTTAATGGTTTTAAGCACAAACCTGAAAATTACTTATTAAATAAAATGATTGATGTTTCTGAACTTTTCATGAACTACATGCGAAACCTGTGATAAACAAGTTGTTTACATAACATACTCGGCAATCATTCACGCTTTTGCTCTGTATGAGACACAGCTTATCCTCATGAGTATTTTTCTGTTCTACATATATTTACACTAACCTACATGGACATTCTTCTCCCACACATTTTGCATTTGCATATTTCCCCATTGCATTAAATGAGTTTCTATAAAATAAAATCTTGGGCTGTCAAAAGTTTAAAATAATTATGATGCATTCAATGATTTGTATTGTAGTTAATGCATACAGGGGGGATTTATTAAGAACAAATTGCTCCCGCTGAAAGCTGTTTATTTGCATGGGCTGTCTGCACTGCTTTGGCCCCCGATTCACTAAATTAATTATGCAGATCAGGCAACCGCTCAAAAACGCCCTGAAAATCTATGCCAATTTTACACAGTGCAGTTCAGATCTCACAACCGCTTCATAGTGCTGTATTCCTGTATTATGGAGGTAGGCCACCATGACCTGACATATTTTTGTGGAAACCGTGTTTTTTTTTTTTTTTTTTTTTTTTTGAATAGGAATCAATATATGTTCATCATTATATCTGTAAATGTTTTTACCTTTACTTTTGATTCACTTTGCATTACAACTATTGCAATTTGTTAGTGAATAAGAAGTCTTTGGAACCTTTAATATGGTAAGACACAAGAACAACAACAAAATGTGTAAGAGTTTGTTTTGGAATTCATTATACTTGCATTCATTATTCTTATACTACTAGTAAAATATATGTGCACATAAAATATGGCCAGATACAGATAAGAAACCATAAAGAAAAAAATATTTCAGCAGCAGTGTCCAGCAATAACCGTTTCAAAATCCCTAAAAATGAAAGTAAACACTGAACTTTATGAAACAATAATTAAATAATACATCAAATAAAGTTTATGGACTTAATCTCACTTTATTTGCTGTTTTTAGATGTTTTTGCTGCTGACCTTCACTAATTAAATTCCACCATACGCAAATGCAAAACACATATGATCTGCTAAAAGATGTGTTGCATTGTCTATTGTTTCAATTTGCTTTTCATTCAGCCTGATGGATATGTTGTTTGTTTTTTTTTTTTTTTGATGTGAATACGCAATACACTTTGTGTTTTAGTTCGCATTTGGTATGAACGCACTGTTAGAGTTGTGCACTCTGTTCAGTGAGTCACTCAGGTCTGGACTGATTTAAATAAGTATGACACCATCCATCATCCATGTGAAGTGACTGTTGTATGGATGAGATTTTCTGTTAGGTTAGATGTTTGTTTAACAGTCCCATTCCAAACAAATTCTAGAAGCTGATAAATCGAGCCAATCTTTGGTTGCAAAGCATGCACATGTGGGTGGGTGTGACCAGCTGTGAGTTCAGTTTGCTGTGCTTTTGTAAGGGTTTGCTGAGGCATTAAGGTGAAGACTGATCTCGGCACGTAAATAAGACCCTTTGAACTGATCTGACTCCACCTTTTTCATTAAAGGTTATGATGCTCAGCTGGTAGAACCTGAGGTGAACAATGTCAAGGTTCCCAAGCAGGGAAATGCACTATATGGACAAAAGTACTGACCATTACACCAACAGCGATCACATAGGCATTAATTTGGAGAATGTTGTGTCTTGGTATTCTGAAACATTAAGATTTCCATTCACTGGAAGTAAGGAGCCTAGCCCATCCCCTAAAAAAACAGCCCCAAACCATTATCCCTCCACCACCAAACTTTGATACAATGAGCAAGTAACAGTCTCCTGGAATATGGCAAAAACCCAGACTTGCCTATCAAACTGCCAAACAGAGAAGCATGATTCGCCACACCACAGAATAAGTTTCCACTGCTCCAGAATCCAGTGGTAGCATAATTTACACCATGTTACGCCATGCCAATGCTGAAGCAGCTAATCAAGGTCTTCTGACTCACTAGAAATGTCTTGGCAAGTGTCTTGGTGCTGGTTGGAGCTAAAAGACTTTGGCCCTTCAGGAGCAGGAGTGGACACTTCTGCTTTACACCACTCCATCCAACACTTGGCATTGTACTTGGTGATGTGAGGTTTGCATGCATGCAGCTGCTTTGTCATTGAAACCCATCCTATAAAGCTCCTGCTGCATAGTTTTTGCATTGTCAGTGATATTAATGTCAGTGGAAGCTTGAAACTCTTCAGCTATGGAAGCAGCAAAGTGTTGGTGACTTTACACACCATGTTTAGTCCCAACTAAAATCAAACTGAACAAGCTAATCAAGGTCTTCAGGATTACTAGTGCTACGGGGAGGTAAGGTTTTTTTTCAGGGTTGGAACTAAACTCTGCAAGACATCGGCACTCCAGGACCGACCTTGTCTATCTCTGCACTAAGCCTTTTTTAAAACAACACTTTGTTTGGGGGAACTAAATTAGCTCCTTCTTCAGAGTACAGCCTAAAACATTTCTATAGGAACTACCAGTGATGTAAGTGTACGCTGATTGGCCAGACGCATACAAAACACTGGCTGCCTGGCATTTTTAAAAAGCCATGTAAAAATATTTACTCCACGAACAAGGAAAACAGCGAACAGCTATCGGTTGTCTGCAGCGTTGTGTTCTTTTCTCAGCCTTAATGATATGCAACATTCTAGATTGCCATAAAAGATTTAGTCATATTCTCATACTCTTTCAGTTAAGTAAATTAAGTAAATTGTGCATTTACATTCCATCTCCAAAACCCACGACACAGAACAAAATCAGCTCCGATCAGGGCCTCCTCCATTCATCAGTTGTTGACGTTTGTAAATGCTATAAATAAAGACGTCGCCACTGTTTCCCCGAGGGGGAAATTTGTTCTCTAGGAACCACCATGCTGGTTATAGTTCCAAGAACTATGTGATGCGAAATCCCCTAATGACAACTTTAAGAGTTAACTGTTACTCATCTCTTAATTTTTCAGTGGATGAGAGCCAGGTGGACATCGGACCCTTGCTACGCCTTTTATGGAGTAGATGGCTCCGACTGCTCTTTTCTCATCTACCTTAGTGAAGTCGAGTGGTTCTGCCCCCCCACTGGCCTGGAGGAATCAAAGCAGCCACCCTACAACCAGCAGCCTGCCAAAAAGACAGGTGAGTGCCTGAAAGAGTCAATAATCACTACACTGAATTCATTGCAATAGGGAAGTGTAGAAGTTAGTGAGGTGTGATTATGGCTAAGATCGCATGGCTGTTTTCCAAAACCTAATGAGTTTCCTACATAGGCAGTATTACTGGTATCTTTTATCAAGAAGGCAATCCGAGAATGCACAAGTTGTTACCTATACAGCATTCCAAATCAGTCACTTAGAGGTTTTATTTCATTTAGAATGCTGACTTAGTAGGCTGTAGAAAGCAAGGCAGCTCAGCGGGTTTATAACAGAGACTGTGTGAGAAGTATGTGTGTTCTCACCTGGTTAGTTACTCTCACAGTGTGTTATTTCAAGTGAGAGAGATCCAACAGTTTAAATGTTATTCAGAACGCTACTAAGCCCTGCTAAGACTGAAATGAGATATCAATTTATTCATTTTTTTTCTTCCTAGAGCTTAAAATACTGTAGCATTTTCCTGCCTGGAAAAATTACCTCTGTAAATTCCACACAGCTATTACCAGTATGAGCCTGCACTCTTTTAAAATATGCCACAATCTGTTATTTTAAAATGACAGTTCTTTCATTTGCTAAACCCTGATTAACCTCAACCGCATGTCCATAGACCACTTACAGTCCATTCAGTCATTTAAGTTGTGTTTAAGTATTGCTTTTGAGAACAAATCAATGGATTTCACAGGTTATATCTTTGAAAAGATATTCAGAGTAGCAAGTCATTTAGTACCAATTTTCTAGATATCCATGGGGAGAACAGCATATTACTGAATATTCTTGTAAAAAAAAAAAAATGAAGTGCACTTATTTGTATTGAATGTCCACTTGTAGTATACTTAAAATTAAAAAAAAAAAAAACGAACATACTCTCACGTATTAATGAAATAGAAGGGTGCTTAATGTAAAGTACTTGATTAAAATTTTAATTATAGTGTGTTATTCAGTGCTGCAGTTTAAGTTGATATAATTGAAGAGTTCAGATGCAAAAGCCTCTAAATCAATTTGACGTATTTCTTTAAAATTAGCATTTCTTTCTGCCTATTTTGCATAGGTTTCTATGTAAGTACTGGTACTTCTGATTGGTCTGAGGCTGCAATTTAGCGAGTTTGAAGTAAAAAGTATTTGATGGATGTATACAATGTGTCAGGAGCATTCACTCAGTATCACTATCTCATTTCCGCACTATCGCATCTGAACTCTATTACTATTTTAAATGTACTAAATTGCAATTTCATTATAAATGTGTAATTACTTATTATTGTGTATTTGTTTTCTGAGTTATATCTGTGACATAATTAGTACTTATTACATTTTTATGGACACATGTTTCATCTCTACACATCTTTGCCTGTTTTCTCGAACCATTTCTCTTTCTATAGGCATTTTTCCGCTCAGATCTGTCTCTACTGTTGGAGCGGGTTGGCTCGGGGAAAGAATCATTAAGCTTCATGAGGAGGCGCATGCGCAGATTGGCTGCGCAGTGGGCTACAGCTGCGCGCAGACTTGACGAACGCCTGCGTGGTCAGTACAGAGAGCAGAAGAGGGTGAGCTGTCACACACTGTCTAAAGAAGGTGAATTAAAGGCGTTATAGGATATAATGAGGTTTCCTTGTAAAACACTGATTCATTAGCAGTATTCGGACGAGATTTGTTTTCAAAGTGACATTTGAGTTATTAACAGAGGAAGTCTGTTCTATCGTGTATTGATTTGGATGCGACTGGGATTTCAGACCAGAAGTTTTCGCTGTAGATATGGTATTTGATGAAGGTCAATATAAATGAGAAGCGCAATAATATAGTACAATCAGATGTTGGTATCTGAACAGGATTAGATTTCTCAGAGGAACCAACAGAGTATGAAATTTACTGCACGATTTTTATAGAGGCTGTATTAAAAACACACAGCCGTGTTTTGATTTGGATGGTATTAAAATCAAAAATATGTCTGCAAAACACAAATTTACCTAACCACCTCAGGAAACAAACTAGTTTGAATAGAAACATTTATTATATATTTATATAATTATTTGCAGTGATGTTTGCACTATTTCCATCTTCAAAAATCAGTTACGAATAATCCTATACAGACTGATTATTTTCATTTCCTGTCCTAGAGCCAAGCCTGAATGAAAAACTGTAGATTAGATTAAATCAGTCTCACAGCGAGATACCGACCAGCTACACGCTCTTGGTTCTGTCACATAGAGAAGTGGTTTTCTGTGAAGAGGTTGACTGTGACCATGAAAAAGCTGTTTACTGTAGGTGAAGTCTGCAGCTTATGAGTTTGACTGGTAAGTGTAAGATAATTGCAGGTGCTTTTGAATATGTTTGTGGTGGCTGGTTGCACAGATTTCCCATGTGGTAGTTTTTAATTATGGGCTGTTTCTCTGTCGATTTGTCTTTGTTCACGCTTTCTCAACATCCCTTTTGGTTGGTGCACTTTTGATGTCCCTATTGAGTCATTTAACATTCTGTAAAAGCTTTTTAACAGTGTTGGTTGAATCAGGCTACAGCTATTAATGGATATGGATTGCCAGATGTCTGTGTTTACCATGATGAGAACCTTAAGGAATCAATTTATTTTGGCTTAGAATCAATTCCAATTAATGGTCTTGGTTCCTTAATGACTCCATAAACTATAATACCATATTACATACAGTATGTATTACTTTTAGTGCTAAAATAATATATTTAGTGCTAAAATGGTATTTAGCATGTTTAATAAGGATGTCCAAATCATAACCTAAGTGTAAACATAACCTAAAAGATAAAATGGTTTACAAATATATCAAATATTATATATTAAAAAAATACAATACTACAAGACTTTCAAAAAATGTTTCAGAGGTTTAAATGTACTTGTTATAATAATAATAATAATAATAATAATAATAATAATAATAATAATAATAATAATAAACTAACCTAAAATCCTGTACCTAATCCCTAATACCACAAAACATTAAATTATGGTAACCATATACAATAAGGTATAATTTGTTGACATTAGTTAAATGCATGACCCAACGTAACTGAGCAATATGTTACTTAATAAAAATATTGAAGTTCTTTTTAGTTTATCACAGCGCATTAACTAGAATCAACAGATACAACTTTTGCTGTTAAAAATGTAAATATTAGTAAATGTTAAGATTAACATTAACTAAAATTAATAAATGCTGTAGTATATTGTTCCTTGTTATTTCTTGTTTACCTAACCTGCCATTATATATTATATATTGTGAAATATTATTGCAATTTAAAAAAGTGGTTTTCTATTTTAATATACTTGGAGTCAGTATTTTTATTTATTTATTTTTTGTTTGTTTGTTTGTTTTCTTTCTTTGTTTGAAAGAAACTAGCATGTGTATTTAGCAAGGATGTGTTAAATTATTAAAAAAGCGGTAGTAAAGACTTATATATTGTTAGAAAAGATTTCTATTTTGAATAAATGCTGTTCTTTTTTTACTTTTTATTCAATAAATAATCCTGAAAAAAATAAAAATAAAAATAAATATATATATATATATATATATATATATATATATATATATACTTATAGTTTATACATTGCAAAGTATTTTTTATGATATTTTTATTACATTATACTTTATAATAAAGTGGCTGAAAGCGCTGAGCAGCACATCAAAAATAGTACTGATCATGCGCTTGACCTCTATTCCCATCTAACACTTTTAGAAATTAATTTTTATTTCATAGTGATTTCACTGGAAAATGCAAAAAGAGAAGTGGAGTACATATCTGTGTGTGGGGAGAGCATGCATTCTATGATATTCCATTACGTAGCTTTAGTATTACAAAAAAAAGCTCACTATCTCCAAAAATACATATATCTGTTTGATGCACAAATGAAAATTACTCTAAATACATATTCTAAAGCAATGGTAGAAAAACAACAGTGATTCGAACGTAAGGATAGTTTGTGATGCTGAGATAGTATCAGGCTATGTCTTGTTTAAGTAAAAAGTGTCATCTGTAGTATATCAACCCCCTAAGAAATACATGTTACGCACAAATATTTCAGAGGAGTCTGTCTGTCATCATCTCAGGGGAGGCCATGCAACTCTGTAATACTTTTGCACCATGCAAACAATGTTTGTGAATGGCTGGGAGAAAAAAAAAAATAGCTAGGATAAAACGATCAGCTTCATGAATCATCCTGAAATACCTTGAAATATCTGAGAGCTGCATTACTCATCTAAGGTACATTCAGTGACATTCACTCAATAAACCCTCTAGATGAAAATAGTAGTCCACCCGTAAATTCAGTAAATGAACTGCTTTCCTCTTAAAACTAAAAATACACTATTGTTGTCTTCTTACATACAAAACAAGAACATGTTAGCATCTGGCGGGTGTTAAAAAAAATAAAAATCATGGACAATGAATTTGTTTTTTTCAGTCAATCATCTAAACAGTGAAGACCATGTGATTAAATACTGTGATTAACCACAAGAAAACAGTGTCCTGATTGATTTAGGCCTCTAAATCTTAAAATTATTGTTCATTAACAACCAGTGAACAGAAATTACACAGTTCAACCACGCACACGTTTACATATGCTAGGTCAGTATATTGAGGGATGTATGCCGAGAAGAAATGAAGAAAACAAATTGTAGCCTCAAACCGCTGCCGATTAGTGCTGATCCATTAAACCCGTCGGTGGCTTGCCCTCAATTAAACATTACGGGGGCGACTGTATAATTTTCATTTCTTCACACTGAATAAGATGTCTGATGTGTTGGGAATATTTACTCAGGCAGATGTGGCCAAACAAAAAAATGACAAGTCAACAATTAATGTGGTTTCTACCGAGAACATGCCATACATTTCTTGTGTTTCTGCCTCCTGAAAATCACTTTAGCTCGTGGCAGTCCTCATTTGTAAGTCATTTTAACTTGAAGGGTTTGCTAAATTAATAAAAGTTCATGTTTTGACTGGAAACATCTATAGCACAATTGATCATTCATCAAACATGAATCATGACAAGTTATTTAGTCAGAACATGTACTCAGTCTATCTCTCATCTTCAAAGCCAACTTAGCAATTCACCATTATTCAACTAGACTCATAAATGATAGCACCAACTAGGACTGTGTTTCCAAAAGGCATCTTAAGCCAAAGTACAGTGTAGCGACCACTGGTGCAAACTGTTTTCTATGGTCTATTTAAGCTTACACTGCAAATACCACCTGATGCTCTCCATACATAAATCTCATAGCAGATCTAGACAGGTGGAGCTGGGGTAGGTGAAGGGTTTCAAAGATATTTATCCCCAAAATATGGTGACCCCTTTCACACAGAACTCAAAAATGGACTGGACAAAATTATAAGACATAATTGCTTTTCAAGCATGTGATGCTCCTGTAATTTGTATTTAGACACACCTGTGGCAAGTAATCACTCTTGCAACCACTTAAAATGGAGAAAAGTTGACTCAACCTTTGTGTTGTGTGTCACACTGAGCATGGAGAAAAGAAAGAAGTGTAAAGAGTTGTCTGTGGATTTGAGAGAAAAAAAGGGACAGTCTCAAGGCTACAAGTCCATCTCCAGAGATCGTAATGTTCCTGTGTCCACTGTGCGCAATATCATCAAGAGGTTTACAGCCCATGGCACTGTAGCTAACCTCCCTGGACGTGGACGGACGAGCAAAATTAATGAAAAATTACAACGCAGGATTGTTCGAATGGTGGATAAAGAACCCTGATTAACTTCCACACAAATTCAAGCTGATCTGCAGACACAGGGTACAACAGTGTCAGCTCGCACTATCTGTCGCCATCTGAATGAAAGGGGACGCTATGGTAGGAGACCCAGGAGGACACCACTGCTGACATAAAGGCATAAAAAAGCAAGACTTATGTGACAAAACCACAATCCTTCTGGGACTGAGTACTGTGGACAGATGAAACAAAAGTAGAGCTTTTTGGTAAAGGACATTATGGCACTGTTTACAGAAAAATAAATGATGCCTTCAAAGAAAAGAAAGCAGTCCCTACAGTCAAACATGATGGAGGTTCAAAGATGTTTTGGGTTTGCTTTGCTGCTTCTGGTACTGAATGCCTTGACTGTGTGAATGGTATCATGAAATCTGATGATTACCAAAGAATTTTGGGGCACAACATAGTGGCCAGTGTCAGAAAGCTGTGTCTCCACCAGAGGTCATGGGTCTTCCAGCAGGACATGACCCGAAACACACTTCAAAAAGCACTCAGAAATGGTTTACAAAGCGGTGGAGAATTCTGGAATGGCCAGCAATGAGTCCAGATCTGTTTCCCATAGTACACCTGCGGAGAGATCTCAAAACAGCAGTTGGGAGAAGGCGTCCTTCAAATCTGAATGACCTGGAGCATTATTTTTCCCAAAGGTTGTGTTACCAAATATTAAGTTAAGGGGGCCAATAATTTTGTACCGTGATTTTTTTTTTTTTTTTTTTTTTTTTTTTGTATTGTTCCAATAAATAAAATAGATAGATAGATAGATAGATAGATAGATAGATAGATAGATAGATAGATAGATAGATAGATAGATAGATAGATAGATAGATTTATTCATGTTTGGGTTTATATCTTTTCTTTTCATCTTTAAGAGACTGAAATGCTTAAGTAAATGTGCACTACTGTCAGAAGCAGACACTTAGCAGTGGGTGTTTTTATTCTCTTTTATGCAGTATGTGGGTTGATTTTACAGCTATTTATTTGAAACATGGGTTGAAACATGGGTTTAGATGAATAGGAAAATGCTCTTAACTTTGTGTGGAGACTGGAAATACTGTAAAGGTTAGATCCAAATCATAAAGATTATGTGATCATGCTTTTGATCAAGCCCTGATTTTTTTGGATGTTTTGGTCTGCTTTGTATCTCTTATCAGACTTTTCTCTCAGACTATGTTTTAAATGGTTCCCTTAAAAAATAAAATAAAGTAATAAATTTAAATGAATTTCAGTAATTTTAAAATGTTGTGCATTTTGCTATAACATATAGGTTAATGATTTGATGAATAAATCCATAAAAAAAAAAAAAAAAAAAGCTGAGTTGTGAGTAATGCAAACCTTTACACATAAGCTTTGGCTGGCTAAGTCTTTATCTAGCTGGTTGTCTATTTACATTAAGGCAAACATTAAGACCGTCAAGACTGCTATAGCACATGAAACATCATTAAATGTGCTAATGAACTTTTTTTGGCAGTAAAATTTCATATTCTTTATGTTACTTACAGTTGAAGTCTGCATAAACCCTGCAGAATCTGCAAAATGGTTATTATTTTACCAAAATAAGAGGGATCATACAAAATGCATGTTATCTTTTATTTAGTACTGACCTGAATAAGATATTTCACATAAAAGATGTTTACATATAGTCCACAAGATAAAATAATAGCTGAATTTCTAAAAACGATCCCATTCAAAAGTATTTTCTCTTGTGGGCTATATGTGAACATCTTTTATGCAAAGTATCTTATTCAGGTCAGTACTAAATAAAAAATAACATGCATTTTGTATGATCCCTCTTATTTTGGTAAAATAATTAACATTTTGCAGACTTTGTGAGGTGTATGTAAACTTTTCACTTCAGCTGTATAAGTGTCTAACTGGAAAAAAAATAGCTCATTTTGGCCAATTTAGAAGGTTGTCCATTCTGTGCCTACAGACAATTAGCATAATGTGCACAATGTTCTGCTGAAATAGTAATATATATAATAAGTAATACGGTAATATGTTATCCTGAACCTAGCCCCTTTTCCCTCTCTTTTCAGATACTGGTACATGTGGGCTTTCTGACAGAGGAATCCGGTGATGTGTTTAGTCCAAAAGTGTTGAAGGGTGGCCCGCTCGGAGAGATGGTCCAATGGGCAGACATCCTGACCACACTTCATGTGCTGGGACATAACCTCAAGATATCACTCTCTGTCAAAGAACTGCAAGGGTGAGTCTTGTGGTAATGCTCTTACCTCATTAATATTCAGATGGCAAACCTTCACCTTGGTACTATTTATGATCTCATGACCTGTGCAGATGTGCTTTGGTTGCATTGTTTTGGCAGTGACATTGAAATGTGCTCAGATATACTACGTATTACATATTATTAAAAGGGCTGTATGTGGAATCTAGAAACCCTTGTTATTAGCGTAAAAAAATTAATATTTACTTATTTTATGACCTACCATACGTTGCATTTTTTAATTTTATTTGAAATTATTTTTGTCATGTACTACCTTGCCTAAGGTTCCAAGTGACCCAGAAATAACAAATGCCACTTTAAATTCCTGCATACAGTACTAAGAGTGTATTTCAGCACTATGGACAGCTCCCAACAGTCTGAGTGCGTTTTCTCTATAGGCAAAATATGTCTGAAAGATTTTAAAGTGCTTCTTTTGTACTTGTCCTGGATGCTGTAGTTTTTATTAGAGCTGAAGAATGCTATTATGAAATACCCTAGGGGTGACACCTGCTTGAATGTGAGCATGTAATCAGTCTGACTTTGTCAAACTGTTGATAAGAAGGCGGTAAGTGTACACAGTTATCCGTTAAAACATGTATACGAGCTTGGAACCGAATAAACGCCCCAGTGAAGGCTTTGATAAATTGCAGGAAGAAAAATGGCAACGTCGAACACTGAACTTTACTATCTCTGGATGCTCTTTGTGAATTTAAATTAGTTGAAAAACTGGAGCTCCATGACAACAGGTTTCTGTCTCGCTTCAGGCTGGACAGCAACCAGTTTGACCTTCTCCTGGGAAAAGCTGTACACCTTTTTTTTTTCTTCTTAGTTTTATGCAACATAGAAGTGTGAACGTACATGGGGAAAAAAAGAAAGAAAGAAAGAAAAAAAAAAAAAAAAAAGAAAACACTGAGAAAGAAACACTGTCCATAGTGCTGAAAAAAAACAACAGCTCAGTTCACTCATTTTCTCACCCCATGTGATCCAAGATGTTCATGTCTTTTTGTCTCAAGTCGCAAAGAAATCAAGGTTTTTGAGGAAAACATTCCAGGATTTTTCTCCATATAGTGGGCTTGGGTGGCCAATGGGTTGAGGGTCCAAACTGCAGTTTCAAAAATGACCAATCGTTTTACTAGATAACTAACTTTACTAGATTTACTAGACGCTTATTCCTCAGATGGGATCGTGTAGAGCCCTTTGAAGCTGCATTGAAACTGCAATGTTTTCCTCAAAAACCTTAATTTATTTTCTACTGAAGACAGAAAGACATGAACATCTTGGATCACATGGGGGTGAGTAATTTATCATCACAAATACAAACTTAAAATGAGATCAGGATCTTGCATTAGCCTGAATGCATTTATTTTGCTATTTTACGAATGATCGTACATTAAATACACTCAAAAAAATGATTCTTTAAACCTACTTAATTCAATTATGGACAGTGGTTCCACACAACCAAATTGTTTTTGATGAACATGAATGGAATTTTTTTGAATCTATGCAAACTCTTTGTGTTGTGACAACACAGCTGAATGAGGAAGAATTTATGTGAAATAGTAATGTCCAACCAACTCAATTTATTCACTTCCCTGTAACTTAAACCGGTTAAGTTTAGTGAACATGTTTTGGTTTATTAAAAACTGGCTAAATATGTTTCACTTTATCAACATAAGGAAGTTTGTTTCAGACAACTCATTTAAATTATGGACAGCGGTTCCATCCAATTGGTTCTAGTTACTTTAACTAAATGATTTCAAGTTAAAGTTACTCCCTTCAACGAAGCATTTTTTGTGTGATTATTTTGCAATGAATCACAAAAGACAAGATGTCACAAATTATCAAGTGTATTTGTTAAACAAGAGCAACAATTACAGTTACAACCACATTGCAAAATTACAGAAATATTAAACTACTGTCATTTTCTAATTGGCATATAAAGGTAACCAATCAAACCTTAATCCAGGAACAGGAACTGGCTCCAGAAATAACTTCTGCAATACTCCAAATGTGTACCTGATTTCAGGAGTTCAAGTTTAGTCCATATATCAGTCCCAGCAACATGTTTTTTCATAGGGTTTACTGCTAAGGTCCTGAAGAACTTTATCTTCCAACACTCCAACATCTGCTGTGCTGTCTTCAATGTCTGCACCTTCAAATCGTATGACATAGATTCCCATGATTCCTCTGGATCACCTCCTGAGTGCTGCCAACGTCTGTATCCTAGAGAGGATATTTAAAAGAATGGAGTACTCAAATTCTTGCGTATTAAATTTACCTTACCATTTATCATCCTTGAAAATACCAATAAATAAATAAATTAATCAATAAAACAACTTACCATATACTCCATAATAACACTGCTAGTGTCTTCATTTGGGTACTTTAACGTCATTAGTCTAAAGATGCAGACAACAACAAAATTCATGAGATTTAGCCTTTACATTTTTCTAAAAAAAAAAAAAAAAAAAAAAAAAAAAAACATTTGAAAAATGTCATTATTATTCTGTCTGATCATTTCCTTACGGGAAATACAGGCAAGCAGTTCAGATGGAATTCTAACTAACATTACAGTGGAAAATGAAACTATAACAGTACTGGACCAGATCAGCACAGAAAGTCACTGTCCTGCAGAGTTTAGCAATATTCCCAATTAAAGGGATAGTTCACCCAAAAATGAAAATTCTGTCATTAATTACTCACCCTCATGTCGTTCCAAACCCACAAGTCCTTCATTCATCTTCGGAACACAAATAAAGATATTTTTGATGAAATCTGAGAGCTTTCTGACCCGGCATAGACAGTAATGCAACTGAAATGCTCCCAGACCCAGAAACGTAGTAAGGACACCAGTAAAACAGTGTAAAAATCAGTGGTTCAACCATAATTTTACAAAGCAGTGAGAATACTTTTTGTGTGCAAAGAAAACAAAAATATTGACTTTATTCAACAATTCTTCTCTAAATTGCGTCTTCTGCCATTATCGAGAGTACCTCTTTGCATAACGCATGCGTGTGGTTCTGCTGACCTAGAACATGTATGCGCTGGGCCTTGTTTGCTTGCAGAGGAAAGCAATGTGCATGCATCGTGATACTCTCCATAATGGCAAAATATGTGATTTGGAGGAGAAGAATTGTTGAATAAAGTAGTTATTTTGTTTTCTTTACCCATAAAAAGTATTCTTGTAGCTTTGTAAAATTATGGTTGAACCACTGATGTCACATGGATATTATATCAAAGTCCTTACTACGTTTCAGGGCTTGGGAATATTTCAGTTGTGTTGGTGTCTATGCAGGGTCAGAAAGCTCTCTGATTTTAACAAAAATATCTTAATTTGTATTTTGAAGATGAACAAAGGTCTTACAGGTTTGCTAATCAAAGTTTTACTAAAAGTTCCAGGCAGGGGTGTTGGAGCTAAACTCCAGAACACTGGCTCTCCAAGAGCAGGTTTGACACGCCTGCCTTGCTTTAGAATGTATTGTTTTTGGGAAGATAATGTATTCGCAATATCTGTCAGTTTACAGTAATACCATATATTTTATATTTACTATATTAATAATCCAATTCTTATTATATCTGTCTTTTTTGTTAATGCCTATGACCATAACCCTAAAACTCAGTGGCTGGTGAAACAATGTTTTAAAGGGGTCATCTGATGCAAAACTCACTTTTACATGTTGTTTGAACATATATGCATGTTGGCAGAATGTGTACACAACCACCCTATGATGATAAAAATCCACCCAGTGGTATTTTTTAATCATTATAAGTAATATGCCCTTTTTCAAATCAGGTCATTCTCAGCTTCTAGTTGGTGTGACGTCACACCGATCAAGGCTGCTCCCACAATAGTTGATTTACATGAACGTCTTATCTTAGACCTGCCCTAAATGAGCCGAGTGAGAGCTGAGAATAGTCTGACCACCATTACTGTATTTAAAGGAACATGCAACAGAATGGCCCACTCTGAAAAGGGCTGATTTTGATATGGTAAAATGGGTGTTTTTACACTACCACTGAGAAATTTTAACAAAAGTATGCTATGGACTTCTCATTAAGACTCTAAGAATCATATCAACAGCATCTGATGACCCCTTTAACATGATTACAAAAGTTTTTGTTGAGTGTAGCTGTTCTTACCTGTGTAGTGGGGACCAAGAGGGTTTAATGCTTTGTCCAAGGACTGTTCTTCGGTTTGCAATCATCTTCATAAGTTTTGCAGTGTGGATCCACCCATTGGCAAAGACAGTTGACACTAATGGGCCTATGGTTATTCTGCCTGTCTCATATTCTGCACAAATCTGTAAACACATGAAGTACAATTTGTTACAAGAGCACCCATATATAGTTTAACAGCAAAGACAAATTCAGTGATCAAAACATTTGTGTGATTATTGTCATGTATATTATTCCAAAAGGGTGGACATGATCTGGAGTATATTTAAAGTCATAAAATGACTGTAAAAAGCATGATTTATAGTTCAGGCACAGCTTTTCACAAAAACATTGAGTTTATAAAATGATAAACATCACATTTCTGCCTTCAAACCATTTTTAAGAAAAGGAATGAGTCGAAAGTACCCATTAAATACACACACACACACACACACACACACACACACACAAACAAACATATACATATGAAGAGTTCATTTGCAAAAACAAATAAATCCGTTTTTATTAATATTTATCAATATTTAATATTCATAAACATGTTTTTTTATTGTGTGTGTGTGTGTTGTTGTTGTTTTTTGTTTGTTTGTTTGTTTTTTGTGTTTTATTGTGTTAGTTAGCTGTATTTTTGAGCTATTAATATTCATTCAAAATAAACCAACCACAGTTTGATTGATATTACTTGGAATGCAGAATAATTATTTAAAAAAAAAAAAAAAAAAAAAAAAAAAAAAAAAATTGTCTGTTCTTGCAAATTAACTCTTAATATATACAAATATACACATGAACTCTTCATATATACACACACACAAATACATGCATACATAAATTTATTAACATATCAATATATCTTAGTGTCTTACTTGTTTAGATTTCTAGAAGACACATCAGCTTCTTAACCATCCACCAGTTCACATTTACAACTGCGTGCATTCCTCTAAAACAGAAAATGCAAAATACCCTTATTACTTTTGTTTATAAAGGATGAAAAGGCAATACAGCGGTTCACTTACCTTAGCCAAAACTTGGCAGCGATGAAGAAACCAGTGATCAATGTATGCTGTTATAAAAACGAATAGCAGATAAAATGTTAAAAGTATGCAGCAGTCGAATGTGGCATTATTTGTACTTGCTTTCGTGCTTTAGCTAACGCTAATTTTACTGGGACTTGAGTAGCCTAGAAAGAGCACAGGAAGGTTTTATTTAACTGCCTATATATCATTAATAAGACGGAAAAGCACTAATTTTAATATTTCGCCGCATCCTCTGTTCCACAAGCACACGTACAAATACACTACAGTCCATATGCGCGTTCACATCCCAACCGCACGAAATTATCTATTAACGGCGCAATATACCAGTTACACTCGTCTGCAAAACAACACTAAAAGCAGACTAAAACACTTACAGAAATTAAAATTTTTGACTTAACACAAAGAAGTCTTTAGATTTTCTTACCTGACTGGTACTTCTAGCTCCGACGCCATGATACACCTCCTTCGCGCCGTCTTCATAAAATGCGTTGGAAACGTCATATCCGGTTTTTTGAACGGCGAAATTAAACCGTTTACGTTAGTTTAACGATTGATAATCAAGTAAAATGGAAACTTAAACAGTTTAAATTAATAGAGCACAATACAATAGTGTTTTGGTGGAAAAAGAAATACACTTGTGTTGTTTTAACAATAAATACCTGGGTAAAATGAACAGTGGCACAAAACCATTTTTTTGAGTGTATGTGACTACGCAGTTAAATCAGTTATATGATATCATATTATATATATACAGAGTATCAGTGGTGTAAAGTATTGGAGTAGATATAATCAGTTACTTTACTTAAGTATCTTTTTGACTATTTTGTAATTTTGCTGAGTATCAACAATATTAGAAGCTATACTCTATACTTAACTATGTTTTTGAATAAGCATATGTACTCAATACATTTATAATGAGTAATGCAATTAGTCGTCACATTTTGCATGACACCTAACTAGAAGTGATATTGCCATCTATAGAGCACTGAAGGTACTAGATCTTGTGTGTTTTGCCTTCACACACGCACACTTGGCAACAAGGCTACTTTATGCAAATGTGAGTGCATTAGTAGATAGTTGTGAATTACAGGTATTTCATATATGAGATGAGGACATGAGGCTGAAGGATATTGGTTTACTTAAGAGGCTGTTGTGTCAGCCTTGGTTCATTGCAGTTTTGAGGTGTTTATTTTTATTTTGACATATGCTCTTTTCTCAAATCAACTCTTTCTTGTTCCTCACTGGCATTAATTTTAGGGTTTGAGGACTAGTGCGTATTTGAGCCTATTCAGCATGAGTAAAATACTTGAAGCGAACATAACACACAGTTTCTGCCAATCTCATGTTAATCTTGAGCACCTATCTTGAGAGTAGTATTGCATCCTTCATATCTCTAAAGACTCTTTAGTTTTATCAGGTTTATAAAATACAGATACAACCTCACGCTTCTATACAGAGGAGTTCATGGTTGACTCAATGGCTGTGAGGTGCCCAAAATCATCAGTCCTCCACCAGCATGGGTGACTTTTGTTATGAGGTGTTTGTGCTGACATATTCTTTAGGTTTTCACCAAATGTGGCACTGTGCATTATGGCCAAACATCTGCACTTTGTTCTCATCTGTTCAAAGGACATTGTTTTAGAAGTCTTATGGTTTGTTCAGAAGCAACTTTGCAAACATAATCCGTGCTGCCATGTTTTTTTTTTTTGTTTGTTTGTTTTTAGATAGAAGAGGCCTTCCAATCATACCATACCTGTCATGCCATATTTTTCTAATTGTACTTTTATGAACTTTATCATTTAGCATGTTAACTGGGTCCTGTAGAGTCTGTGGTGTTGTTCTTGGGTTGTCTGTCATTTCTCTAAATGTTACATGGTTTGATCTTGTGAATTTCAAATTGTTGGGGGGTGGGTAGGGACAAGGTGGGGGATCAGCCTAACTTTAGTGATGCAATCGCAATGAGCACAGCGCAGCGGGTATAAACACAAGCATTGACTAGAGTGGCAGTAATGCGCCGCAGATGTGTGCAGTATAGGGGTCGAAACAGATGCCGAGGCCGCAGGCTACTCCGGTGGCCATGTCGGAGCCATAACATGACGCAGATGTGTGAAGTGTGTGATAAGAGATTTATTCATCATACAGTGTAGATAGCTTCAACACGAGTGTTTTTTAAAATGCATAAACTTGCACTAGACTAGGCTAATCAGTGATAATTTTCTTTGATAATGTTAATGTCAGGCTACTTTTAGCCTTATGCTGGAGCTGGTTTTGGGCAATGAAACTAAGTGTGTAAAATAATTTAATAAATCAGCACGATAATATGTATCGGCGATCTCGCAGGCTGATGATAGGACCCAACACTACTGTAGCATATTATTTACTCACCCTCCATGCATCCTATGTATATGTATATGACTTCCTTATTTCAGACGAATGCAATCAGAGTTATATTACAAATTATCCTGGCACTCCCAAGCTTTAGAACGGCATAAACGGGTGTTTCTCTTCATCAGCCCAAAACAAGTCCAATAAAGTGCATCCATCCATAATAAAAAAAGTGACTCACATTGCTCCCTGGGGGGTCAGTAAAGGCCTCCTGTAGTGAATTGATGTTTTTGTAAGAAAAATATCCATATTTAAAATGTAAGAATAACCTTAATATAGCTTGCTTACTGCTTTGGCAAGGGGCGTAGCAGGACGGAAACACCGTCTAAGCTGTTCAACAACCGCAATGCAGTGGGACAGCTAACCAATCACAACACATTTCATTTTTTGGAAGGTGGGTCACTGATCAACTGATCAGGAACTGATCAAAGCATTTGTGTCAGGTTAGGAGAAAGATATTGTAATAATGTAAATTAGGTTAAAATAATGAGTTTTTGGAACCACCAAGCACGAAAGCATGTTCTAGCACACCCACAAAACAAAATCAAGACTTTGAAAAGAATATAATAGGACCCCTTTAAACTTCTGAACAAGTTTGTTGTATTTTTTTTTTTTTTTTTTTTTTTTTTTTTTAATATTATTTTTTTTTTTTTTAAATAATGGACTAACAATTTATCTGTCAAAGCTCCAATGTCAAGAATGTCAAACTGAATATAATCAACTTTCAGCTTATTATTCATTCATTCATTCAATCATTTTGAAAATCAGAATGCAATTTCACATAAAAATATTTGACATTTACTAAGATTTGTAACCTTACACATGCTGTTCTTTATGACAGGGTGCAAAGGCCACTTGGAGAAAAAGAATGTTATTTTCTCCTAAAATGCTACTGTGCATGGTGGGAAAAAAAAAAAAAAAAAAAAAAAAAAAAAAAAAAAACACTACAGAACACCTGTACTAGTAAGCAAGTAATGTTTTCCAATGAATGTGCAAAGTGTGCTCATATTTACTGTCCCAGTCAAAAGAAATTTGAGAAAATTGAGAAGATTGAGAAATCCACATAAACTAAAATTGTAGCTCTTAGTAAAGCAAATAAAGGTAACTATAATAAAATATAAAATGCAATCAGTAAAAGGAAACAAATTTGTGTTGCTGTATGTTCTTTATGCAGAATGTGTGTGTGTGTGTTTGTTTATTTATTTATTTATTTATTTTCCTGTTGTATACACTTTGGGACCAGGGACGGTCCTTTCAACTTATTTAAGTCTGGCAGTTACTTGGAAGGAAGGATAAAAAGACATCATTAGTGAAACAGAATCATGAGTAAAATATCACAAGGTGTGAAGTGGGATATGCAGATTGTCTGCTAATTGGATGTGATCTGAAGGACAGCCAACAGGATCAAAGTTGCAATTGTATACCATGTTACAATGCTTGACTGACAACATTGAGCTAGAGGTAATGTTGTAATTGATGGTTTGTTCAATAGTTTAATGCATCGAGCAATGCTGACGTGATTCGTGAAAAGGCCTTTGCACAAGTATCTCTCAGTCTGTGTTCAACAGACAGTTCTATCAGCCCTTCTCCGATTAATGCTTCAATACACTGAAAGATAATGCCATTCTCACTTCACCTTCAAAAGTTCTACTTTTGGTTTTTGCCAATCTTGTTAACTGTCAGGCCTGAATGAAATGTGTGAAAATTGCCTTCAGTTACAGT
Source organism: Labeo rohita (assembly GCF_022985175.1). Lineage (NCBI taxonomy): Eukaryota > Metazoa > Chordata > Actinopteri > Cypriniformes > Cyprinidae > Labeo > Labeo rohita. Next base: position 35,053,523 of record NC_066871.1, read on the forward strand.
TTTTGTGTTTAACTTGAAGACATTCTTCTTTAATCTGTTTTGTCAGATGATGTGAAGCTGCTGGAGTTAATGCTCTCGCTGATCCATATCTCTGACAGACTTCAATATGTTGCTTTGAAGTTAGATGAAATGTCATTTCTATAGTCTTTCCATGCAAAAAAAAAAAAAAAAAGAATTCCTTTATTATGATCTGATAAATGATAAATTGGCCTGTGAAATAGTGAACCGTCTATATGAGAGCCAAAACACTAATGTACTTTATACGTTCTTTGCAGTGTCTAATAGAATCACTCTAGGAAACTGGCTGTGTTTCTTTGTCGCTTAAGATTGCTCTGCTCAGATTCACTCAAGTAAATTATTTCTTCAAATAAATGGCTCCTCATCCCATGCATTTGCCAACAAACAAACCCCAAAGCTTAGCAGGGACCTGAGCCATATCTATAGGGATGAGAATATCACAGGCTGTTTTCCAAAACCCAGGAAGTCTTCTAAGGCAACATCCAAACTAAAATAGAACAAGACTAAACACAAATAATTTCAAAAGAGTTTGTTGGGAGCATGCTAATGATGCAATACAAAATTCCCTTTCAACGAATGTCAGTTGACTGAAACATATTGAGTATTTTGAGCATGCAGTACCAATTCCTTCCTACTAGAATGGACTGATATCAAAAACTTCTTTACTCACATTTAAATAACAGATCAGCAACTACATCTCACAAAACCTGTCCCATAATGTTGTTCCTTATGCTCAAATAACATTAACAATTTTTTTTTTTACATGTTTGCTCAGCTGCATTACCTTTCTAAAATGTTTCCTGTCAAATGTTAAATGGACATTTAGAAAAATGTTTTTAAGGTCCTTGTGATTTTTAATGAATGTAAAACAGCTATGCTAATGATTTTTGCCAAGTATACAACAGATACTTTCCAAATTAGAGATGTATGTGTGCTACATGGTTATTAAACATAAAAATACATAGCACACAAGTATTGTGTAAAATAGTGCATTTTAATTGGACTGAAGAGTAGATTGATATACTAAATGATTACTAAACATATTTCTAAAAGAATTGTCCTGCTTTAGCCACCATTGTTGGATGGATTATTATTATTATTATTATTATTATTATTATTATTATTATTATTATTATTATTATTATTATTATTATTAAGTAGTAGTAGTAGTAGTTGCAGTAGTAGTAGTAGTAGTAGTAGTAATAATATAATAAATAATAATAATAATAATAATAATAATTAGTAGTAGTAGTAGTAGTAGTAGTTTTTGTTGTAGTAGCATAATTATTGTTTTTATTATTATTATTATTATTATTATTACTACTACTACTACTATCTATCTGTCTGTGTCTGTCTGTCTGTCTGTCTACCTACCTACCTATCATTGAAATTGTGTTTTCCACAAAGGATACAGGCAATTCTGCTTCAATATTTGTCTAGACAATAGTGTTTTTTTTTTTTTTTTTTTTTTTGAGAAGACAGCATACTATGTTCTTCACAGCGCTTTAAATGCTTTGCAGTGCTTTCTATATGGAAGCTCAGCAGGTTTTGTAACAAAGCCACATAGACTTGTAGGATGGGCTCTTTTGAAGTGGGCCAGTAAGCAACCACCTGGCAACCACCTTGAACACCCTAGCAACTGTGTAGCAATGTCTTAGCAGCAACCCAGAACACCCCCCATCACCTCTATATTTCTTCTCAGCAGAACAGTCCTGAATTAGTTCTGATTGTATCTCTGTATCTTTTTGACTCTCTGAACTGATCAGACACACACTCACCCTCTCTGATGAGTCTCACTAATGCAACACGCTCTGATTGGCCTTCCCTCTTCACTGCATACTTCATGTGTTTCCTCTGTAGGGAATAGGCAGATGTCTGTTCTCCAGCTGCTGGAGAGGTTTATGATATTCTCTCCTCCACAGCAGCTGCTGTTCCGCTATTCTCATCTTTATTCCCGCTGGCTGTGTGCTGTCAGTGTCAAAGCAGTGCACATATTCACAGGAAATACATGAAAGACTCATGCTTTCTGTCAAAAGCCCAGCACATGCAACATGACAGAAGCTCGTCGCCCTTTCATGTTTTAAAATGTCATGAAACTCCCCGTTACAGCACAGGTCAATTCTTACCAAGGATATGAAAATGTAAAATTCATGCATGCCTGAAGCTGTGGAGTGGAAGAAGGAGAGGATATTATTTTTTAACCTCTCTTATTTTGTTGCATTTTAACAAAGTTAACAGAGTTAACATTTGAAAATGCATTCTGCAGTGTACACAGAAAATGCACAAATATATATTTTTGTAAGTTCACAGTGCATTACAGACATAAATCATTTTGTATATTGATTACATTATTTTAATACATAAGATTATATGTTCAAATTTGTAAATGCATGCAAAAAAAGTGCAAAAGTGAAAAGTGCAAAATTTTAAGCACTTATACAGGTATACAGGTAATATTACAAGTACAATTACAATCAGTTTTCTTTTCCCAGTTAAAAGTAACAAAAAAAATAAATAAATAAAAAATAAAAAATTATTAGTAGTAGTAGTAGTAGTTTTTAATTATTTTTACCAATTTACAATTTTATATTTTTTTTTCTGATTTAACAGTGTTCAAATGTGCAAATGCATGCTGCAAAGAAATGCAAAAATATATGCCACTTTATTCATATACTATTTATTTATTTATTAATTTATTGTTCATTTCCCGTTCTTATTTTAATCTTAGTCAAAAGTTGTAAAATGTAACAAAACATTTGATAAAATTTGTTATTTGTGATTTTTGACAAAAATACACAAATATTTTAGATACTTTTTCCATATAGTTTACATAACACAAATACACTGATCATTTTGTATCAGTAGGTTTATGCACAAATTAAATGCAGAGCTGTTTGCATTTGTCCTCTGTATCTGAATATATAAAAATGTGCTTTTGCATTTTTAATGGCTTATAAATAACATTTTTACAAAGAATTATTAAATAACTGTCATTGTGTGATGATTTACAGATGTAATGGTGCTAATCTACGAACACGCTGACGGTAAGGATGGATTGTGTTTGTGATGCCGAGTTTATCAGCGTCAGATCGTGTCATGTTTCAAACGAGCAGCAGTCCACCTCTCCATAAATCTAGAAACTCTCCCGTAATAAATGATCATTACATAAACATTTCAAAAGTGTCAGTCGGTGACTGAAAGCCTGTCTCTCTGCCAGCATCGAGGGAGAGCGCCATATTTTTTGCACCATGCAAGGCAACACTTGTGACCTATGTTGGAATAAAGTATTTGAAGTACCTGTCAAAAGAAAAGGTCACGTGGAGTCATGAATAATTATAAGACTTGTAGTGACTTCTCGTAGGTTGAGGCAATGCAGCCTCATGAATAATTATGAGACACTGCTGACATAGACATGCACACAATATATACATCCTGTGATGTTGACTCTTATTTCTGAGCTTCAAGATAAAAAATATTTAATGTGAAAAATTATTTATTCATGAAAGTTGTCATGAGTATTATGAGTGACAGTGACCGTCAGTGATGCAATGTGGCCATGTTTAGAAATGTAACAAAGTTGTTTTATGCAAATGAGCAATGAGGCTATGCAGATCCATCACTGTTAAATATATTTTTATTTTAATCATAGTTAATCTTAACTAAATGTTATAGTAATTTTGTTGCGTGGTTTTATTATGTTTTAAATACATATTCCTGTTTAGCTGGTATTATAATATAAGCATTATAATACATTATTATTATTGTTATTATTATTATTATTATTATTATTATTATTATTATTATTATTATTATTATTATTATTATTATTATTATTATTATTATTATTAGTATTATTATTATTAGTATTATTATTAGTATTAGTATTAGTGTTAGTATTATTATTAGTATTATTATTAGTATTATTATGCCATTGTTTTAATTGTAGTCATTTTAATGTTTTAACTAAATTTAAATGTATTTTATTTCATTTAGTTTAATTTCCATGGCAAAATGTCTAAATTTTATTTATATTTTTGAAGTTTGTTTTTTTCCATTGGATATTTTATTTTATTTTATTTTATTTTATTTTATTTTATTTTATTTTATTTTATTTTATTTTATTTTATTTTATTTTATTTTATTTCAGATTTATATTAATTATTATAGTTAATCTGTAGTTTTGTGTTTGTTTGTTTTGTTTTTATTTTAATTATAGTTAAAAGTTACAAAAAGTAGGGGGGATATGAATTTTGTTAATTAATTTGATTACTTATTAAAATATTTATTATTATTATTATTATTATTATTATTGTTATTGTTATTATTATTATCATTATTATTATTATTATTATTATTATTATTATGCTATTGTTTTAGTTTTAGTCATTTTAATACTTTAACTCAAAGTTAGTAGTTAATCTATCGTTTTGTGTTTGTTTGTTTTGTTTTCATTTTATTTATAGTTAAAAGTTACAAAAAGTAGGGGGGATATGAATTTTGTTAATTAATTTGATTACTTATTAAAATATTTATTATTATTTTTTTTTATTTTTTTTTTATATTAGTTTCAGTTTTTAGTTAAATGTTTCTATTGATATTAATTACAAATTTATGTTAATCTTAGCTTTTTTTTTTTTTTTTTACAACATTTTAATTTTAGAGAAAAAAGTTCAAATCAGAATAAACTATTTTTATATTAGAATTAATACCAGTATAAATTACCTTTTTTTTTTTTTTTTTTGCATGCAGGAAGAAAACTGATTGTCAAATGAAAATGACAATTAAAATTAAAACATCATAGTTTCAGAATCTCTGGTCAGTTGTGCAGTTCAACGAGTAGCAGTAGGGCATCCAGCAGTATGACAACAATTCAGTACAGACATTCACTAACCTCCAGTAATGCAGTGGCTGTATGTGTGAACATCCCATCAACGGTTTTATGGGAGTGAGGGGCTGTATTGCAGCCATCATTGTGTGAATAACATGGAGTCCCGGGCATGTGCGGAGAACAGGTTCAGTCAGAGGAAGGCCAGCACACAGCATGCAGACACAGTTTGTCACACAAGCTGTAAAACCATGTGCTACAAGATGCCAGAGGTGAGAAAAGAAACACAGACAGCTGTCACGTCCCATCAGGGATCTCCTGTACAACACACTGGTAATTATTCAGCATCAGTATAAACTAGAGAGAAACAAAATTAAGATTAATGCATTGTTAATATCATCTGTTATGTTTCATTCTGTCATTGAAGCAGTGTCTATCTGATCTTTCTCCCTGTTAGCACTCATCCTCCTGTCATAGTTAAGGCAAAATGAGCCGGTGGAAGGAATAAATGGGGTCTCTCCTGCTGTAAGGGGACAGCAGTTTAAAAACTGTCATTGACTGCACTTTGAATTAGAGGAGCATATGTCTGCAGCGCAGCACTGCGGCATCGTCAGCTGCGCATCTCAAATTACCACTGTCTTTCACTCTGAGGAATGTTAATGATGTGCATAATTTAAAGGAATAGTTCAGCCAGAGATAAAAATTCAGTCATCATTTACTCACCCTTGTGTCGTTCCGAACCTGCAGGACTTTCAATCTTCTGTGGAACCATAGAAGAAAAATATATCGCAGATAAGCATCGTTCAGAAGTTTAGGGTCGGTAAGATTTTTATGGATGTTTTTAAAAGATGTTTCTTATGCTCAACAAGGCTCTGAATTATTTTTTATTTTTTATTTAAAAAAAAAAAAGAAGTCAACTATTATTTATTTTATTTTATTATTCCCACTTAAAACGATTGTGTGTAGAAAAAAAAAATGGAATATAGTACACAATTTGTACAATTTATTATTTATTTGTTTATTTTATTTTATTTTATTTTATTTTATTTTATTTTATTTTATTTTATTTTATTTTATTTTATTATTCTCACTTAAAATGACTGTGTCTAGATTAATTGGAATGTAGTACACAATTTGGACAATGTTTATTTATTTATTTATTTATTTATTTATTTATTTATTTATTTATTTATTTGTATGTTTGTTTTTATTTTATTTTATTTTATTTTATTTTGGACTATATTTATTTATCTATTTATTTATTTATTTATTTTTCTGTCTGTCTGTTTGTTCGTTCGTTATTATTTTATTTTATTTTATTTTATTTTATTTTATTTTATTTTATTTATTATTCCCACTTAAAGTGATTATGTCTAGAATAAATTGGAATGTAGTACACAATTTGGACTTTATTTATTTATTTATTTATTTATTTATTTATTCATTCATTCATTCATTTGTACGTTCGTTTTTTTTTTTTTTTTTTTTTTTTTTTTTGTTCCCCTGGTTTCACATACCAGGCTTAAGGCTAGTCCTAAACTAAAATGGATATCTGAGCTGTCTCAACTGAAAATATCTTGTTCTAACATATCTTTAAATATGTCAGTGCCATTGTTTTGTCTCAAGATGCACATCTGTAACATCTTGTAAGGCTTTTTTATAAAAGCCTTTATTAAATATCTTAATTTAACCAAGGCCCTGTCTGTGAAAGCGGGGCTTTTTTATTATTTTATTTTATTTTATTTTATTTATTAACACAAATTTATTGTATTTAGAAAAGCTTGGAATATAGTACACAATTTGGACTATTTTTATGGTAATCTCCACTTTGATTGTATGAAAAAGAGCAGCAAGGATAGTCGTCCTTGTGTTGATGTAGAAAGAAAGCCATGTGGGTTTGAAATGACTTAAGGGTGAGAACATGAAAGAATTTTCATTTCTGAGTGAACTATCCCTTCAAAGAATAAGATTTACCTCATTCACTATGCTGTCTGTATCAAATAAACCAATTACCCCTTTTTTATATGTTATGATCAGCACTGAACGGAAAGCCCAGCTTTTTCCACGGGTCTCAGATCAGACAGTTTGTGGTTTGTGTTTATACGTCCTGTAGCTGTATTGTTCAGGGCCTTCATTATTTTACCCTTGTGAGCAGTAAAGACATCAGCCTATGTTGCACAGATTTTCCCTTCAGTTTTTCTTTGAATGCGCTCTCAAACCCTAAAGAGTTCTTTTTTTCATGCATTAGCTTTTTTTGTTTTGTTTTACTGCCACAGGGCACTTACTTTCTTTCTGTTTCTCTCCATCACTGCACTTTTGTTCAGCTGCTTTGAAGCTCTATCTGGAGCAGTAACAGTGCTGCATTTGAAAGCAGCGATAGGTGCCTAATCAAGATAACGCTGATGTGATACACTGCAGAAATTCACAAAGACACATGAGACCTTTTATGGACACAAAGCATGGTGTTGTATTATCAACTGCCTGTAAGCGTGTGAACGTTGTCTTACCACAAATTATGTATCGTGGTACTTGGAAGACAAATCTGTGCCCTGCGGTACAAAGAATGGATTTCCATTACTGAAGCTGCTCAGTGGTAAAATATTCAGCAAACGAGGAGTTCACATGTGTTGCTCATGGCACATGAGGCACTGAAGATGTCTGTTATTACTAAAACAGTCTTATTCCTTTCCCGCTTAAAGGCCTGATTCACTTTACAACATTATGTTTTGAAGGGGTCATGTCCTACATGTATTGTTCCTTGAGGTCAGCTTATAACATTAAAGATTTTCTGCATCAAACATTACATTTTAGTCACATCATTTTATACATATTTTGGACAGTGGGGGACGCCATTATCATGTGCTATGATGAGCTACTGACGCTACCTGTTGCTATTTTTACTGCAACACAACTGTGGAAATAAAATACTATTTCGATGCCCACAGCGACTGAAAGAGCTACAGGTGTTGATGGATATAAGCGTAGGCTTAAACCACAAATGCTGTACCACTGAAACTCCTTCAGTAGTAGTGACATCAAACGACAGCGTGTTTACATCCTGCCAGGATGGCATCTAGCATTTTTTATTTCTGCTTTGTAAGCTTTTTTAGTAGTTGTGGTCTACTAAAAATGCCTCAAAGGCATCAGGGATGAAGTTGAGAGAACAAAGACATGGGTCTTTAGGAAGTTTTATTCGTCCACAGGCATCTTCCCATTCTTTTCTCCTCTTCTTATCGCTAAGAAAAGCTGTGAAGAATTACGTTGCTTCTCTTTTTGCCCTTCGACTGAAAATTTCAACCAAAATCCACACGGTGTGGTCATCGTATCAGCATTTTTATTTTCCAAGCGGTGCTTTCCGAGTTGTGTTGCGGTAAAAACTGGTAGCGCCAGTAGCTCACTGAGTTTAGCCATTTCACATGATCAAAATAATGGCGCCCCCACAGTCCAAAATATGCATAAAACAATGTGGATTTTTTTTTTAATAACATAAGTCTTGCATGTGTTTTCTACAACATATTTCAGTATACATCAGTTATGTTATATTAAGTAGGACTGCCTTCAACTAAAGATTTTTTCTGGTCGACTAGTCGTTTATTTTAAGCATCAGTCGACTATTATTCGCACGTTAGTTAATAAACCATATAAATCATAATAATGAGCTTATAATTGCTTACATAGCCTAATTAGCTTAGCCACATAGCTTGCCACAGCGCACCGGCAGATATAATAATTATGAATGTGTCAGGGAAAAACAGCAAGGAGACGGCATTAACCTTTTAATAATTTATTGATAAACTACTGCTTTCTTTGTTTTCTGCTTAAGAGATGAAGTGATGAAGCGACACTGACTCGTCATCTCCGCAGTAGTGGATGTGCATTTATGCGTGTTTCATACGCATTACATAATCTGAGAATGTTTGTTTTCCATTTGAATTGGTTTATTTGAAAGTAAACATCTCACTCTATAAATGCATTTTCATGTCTCTAAGGCAAGTATACACAGTTTCGTATGCTCAAGTTCACAGAGACAACATAAAGCGCATCCTGTTTGCTTTCATTATTTTACAAAAGCACAACATTTCGTTGTTATTGTGATAGCACAAATAAACGTAGAGTCTTTACAGATTCGAGAAAATGATTCTAGATTACAGAAAATTACGGAATGTTTTAAGAGCAAGTGACTGCACCAGTTAGTCAACTATTAGGGGGCAGCCCTAATATCAAACCATAATACACGGGGTTCCCGTTAACAATGGACTCTTCAGAAGCCTATGCAGAGTGGAAAGTGCTACACACAGTCAGAAACAGGGTTTTATTATCATCAAAGTTGGATACATATATACTTTATTTACACACTTCATTTCCTGCTAAAAGGATTATAACTCTGAGCCCATTCGGTTGGCTTTTCAGTTCATCAAACAGGGAAATTTGATTTCTCATGTCGTGACCCCTTTAGTGGTCTTTCAAACATTGGAGGCATAAAATATTTCATTCACTAATATGAAATAAGATTAAAAAATGAGAGGTTTTTCTCATTTTCTCATCCCCAATAGCTGTAATCTGATAACTAATTAGGATGAATTAAATTAGTCATATATAAAAATCAGTCACATGCAATAGTTGTTAATTGGACTATTCTGTTAATTGGACTATTCAAAGTAATCAAGGTTACTGAGTTCAATTCAGGTAAGGGTTTGGTTTTCCATGCTTGTTAAACGGAGTTTGGATATTAACCTATTCCAGTGCAATATGACCTGAGCTTAGAAAAGAAATTCATTTTTTTTTCCATAAGTCCTTATATAAGATCAGATCCTATTTCAAGGACCATTAATGCATTAATACCAAAGTATATAACTATAGCAGATTGAGAAAGCTCTGGTGAATGACGAATTTCCGAATCATACTGCCATATTGAAAATGTCCAGTCCATAGTCCTTCGTGATAGCGTGTTATGAATGTGATTTTGATTCTTGAGCTGCTAGTCCGTTTGCAAATCTGCGAATCCAAGCTGCACTAAACCCTCTACATCACTCAGGGAAATTGTTATCACAGTTTCTGGAAATGAGCCTGGTGTTACTGTTCAGGGGTCAACAACAAGATTTATTTATTTATTTATTTATTTATTTATGTATGTATGTATGTATGTATGTATGTATGTATGTAAGTATGTATTCATTCATTCATTCATTCATTCACCTGCTTATGTCTGATTGTACTGCTATACAGTACATATTAGAAACAAAACCTGTTGTTTATGATTTCTTTTCAACCACATTTTTTTTTTAAAGTGACTAAAATGATGTATGAAATCAATTGATTTTACATCTTACTAGCATATAATCACAGCCAATCTTGTAGCTGTTGTGATTTCAATTCTGTATTTTGTGAAAGTTACTACAATTTTCATTAGTCATTCAATTTATGTTGGTGTTGTTGTATATATATATATATATATAAATACATACATACATGCATACACTCTCAGAAAAAAAGGTACAGTTCTGTTGCTGGGTACCAATATGTATCTTTAAGGTACCAATATGTACTTTCAGAGTACTAAAATGTACCTTTAAGGTACTAATATGTACTGTTTAGGGGTAGGTAAGTTACAAAGATGTTCCTTTTCGCTTTTGTATCTTAGGGTATTGCCCCAGTGACAGATTTTTTTTTTTTTTTTTTTTTTTTTTCTGAGAGTGTACATACATACATACATACAATTCAATTAATAATTAAGACTATAACTTGGAAATTGTGTTCAAATGGAAATGAAAATCTGGATTACCAAAACTCTGGAAGCCATATTTTAGCCATATTTCCTGATCTTCTAAACATTGCTCTTGGTAAAATAATAGTGAAAGGGCCCCCTGGTGGTGAGTGAACATTAGGGAGATGAATAGTATATGTCTGACTTTTTTACATTAAATTCATTAATGGGGATTGCTGTGGTACAAAATAAGTGCAATAGCATTTCAACTTTTTCATGTTCTACTGGAGATAGCAAGCAGGTTCAGTCTCTTGAGAGTACAACAAATTCTTATAGGTGTGTATTTTCATTGGAATTTTACTATTTCACCTCCATTTCCTTTAATAAATCTATTTTGCACTATGTACAAAAAAGTGCAACACTCAGCACCATTTGGACAAAAATGTCCCCATTGAAAACTATTAAAACTGCTATTTTTAATCACAGTGCCATTCAGCTGTAAAATTATGCTATTTTTGTTAATAGACTATCATTCTATTGGCAAGGCTTCAACATTTAATTTTTTACCATTTTTACCAGATGGTGCAGTTTTTCAGGTTTGGCCAATAAAGCAAAGACTTGTGTTATTCCTGTTTTCTGCTTCTGCAAATTATAGAGCCAACTGGATAAATAATGCAGCTATAATTGTGTGGGTGTGTTGGTATGAATGTCAGAGTGTGGTTTGTACGTGTGTCATAAAAAAAAATAATAATAATAATAATAATTGTCTGTTTGCTTGTGTTCTTGTAATATTTGAGAGAGAAAAACTCTACTGAAAATCACAAATGTAACCACTGTGTGCACCAGTGGAGTTTTGCTGGCATCTTAAGGGGGAAATTTGGTACTGTGTCCAAACAAAATCTTCCTGAAAGCTAATTTTTTAAGATATCAACCAAAAACTTGTTTAGGTTTATGGCTTTGATTTTCTAGCAGGTTTACAGTTCAACATGTTTCATTAAATATATATTTTATATTAAATATAAAATATGCTTTATATAAAAGCATTTTATGAACTTAAACCTCTATAACTCTGTGGTCCTATGCTTCAAATTTTTTATGACACTTTTTTTTGACATGGACATTTTTGTCCACTGTGGACTTGTGTAACTTTTTTTTTTTTTTATTAATGCACAAGGGTTATGTTTATAGTAAAACTTTCTCCACTGCAGTGCTTTAGGAAACATCTGAATAGCTTTTTAAGCCAAACAAATATTATGAATTGTAAAAGGATTAATATTGTTAGAAGATTACAATGATTTCCATTCACTCTGTAAAGCAAATGTGTGTCCTTGGGGGCTTATTTTTAATGCAGCATTGATTTGCTTACAGATTTTTTCTGAAGAAAGAGAATAAGTGAGTGGTGATTGGGATTCCTGTCTGTGCCTGTCTCACGTCTCTAGGTGTCTGATTCATTTGAGTGCAGTGAGCCGACACTAACAGACAAATCTCTTCCATATGACACAAATCGCTGGTCACACGGAGTGCTTCATTACTTTCCTGCCGTTTTTCAATCTGAACCCCAGTGGCCTTATGAGAAGCCCTAAGATCTGACAAGAATGGAAGTCTTTGGCTATATTTATAGACCCAGGGTCAAAATGAAGTGGTACGTTCACTATAGAATCTCTCCTCAGGCTTTCTTTCATATCAGGAGAGAGATTAGTGTGGCTCTATTGAATTGGAACTGTGTGCGAGAGCTGTGTACTCAGCAGTGTATACTCAGAACATGAACTGCTCCCTGTAAATGTGCGACCGCATCCAGTTTGGACAATCTTTCTCCCAGTGTGAGTCTGATCCTACCCCGTGCATCTGAAAAAAAAATATTAAAGGGCCTAACACCGAACCCTGCAGCACTCCCTAGAAACTGATATTGAATCTGTGGCTGGAGACACGAGTCTCATAAGTGGGTGAATATTTTTATCACACACTTTGCACTCTCTGCAATGTGCGCACACACACACACATATTGGGTCCCCATGTTTTATGGGGACATTCTATAGACATTAGGGATGTCACAGTACTCAATATAATATCGAACCAATGGCTAACAAATATACTTAATCATTATGAAAATACCCGAGATGGCTTGAAGAACACAGATCAACCATATATTATTGCAGATGAGTGTTTATTGTCCTTACATTTCATCATTCAAAATAACGTTATATTTTGTTTTTATTCAGTTACAGCAATAGCAATGCCTATTAGAGATTTCCTGGCTGGAACGTCATCAGTGTTATTATGTGGATTTTCTGCACAAGGGCGCCCTCTGGCATCCAATATGAATGAAACCCATCCTATTTTGCATAAAAATATGAAAAATAATACCTCTCTTAAAATAAATATTAAGCAGACATATAATAATTCTTGTTTTTTTTCAGTGTACAGAGGTTTATAGGAGTAAACAATCTGTCAGAACTGAACCGAAAACTGTGATTGAAATCCGAGGTACGTATTGAACCTAGGACTAACTGTATTGTTGCATCCCTAGTAGACATAGTGGTTTTTATACTGTACAAAAGGTATTTTCTACCCTCTTACTCTAACTCTACACCTAAATCTACCCTACACACAAAACTTTCTGCATTTTCAGATTTTCAAAAAAACTTTCAAAATGATTTTAGATATAGCCATCTTTGTGGGGACATTTTGTCACTACAGCATAGGCTATAACTGAACCACACACAATGAATAGTTGTAAAATTACTGATATATAAGATGTGACTGAAAAGTAATGCATGAGGCAAATGACTTTTTCGATAATTGTTCAGATAAAAACAGAAACATGTAGCATTTTGTTTACACTAATTGCAAATAGTGATATATGCCATGTACACAAAGAGAGAGTAAAAGTAATATGTTGTCAGCACCCATAGCTTTGTGGTTAGTACACTGGTATATAGCGCAACTGCGCTCATGGCGACCCAAGTTCAAATCGCGCCTCGAGGTCCTTTTCTGATCCTGTTCCCCTCTCTCCACCCAGTACTTTCCTATCAGCTCTCCACTGTCCTGTCATAATAAAGGTGTTAAAAGTCCATAAATATAACTTAAATAAATAAATAATATGTTGTTTGTGCTAAAGGTGATATATTTGTTGTTACATTTGAGCGATATATTTGAAAGGTGTTATATTTGAGAGATAATGTTTGCAGTTTCCAACAGTGTATTTAGACTTTGCATAAATGTAAAAAGGAAATAACTACACTGTAAAAAACAATTTGTTGAGTCAACTTAAAATAATTTGTAACCTGGCTGCCTTAAAATTAAGTTCAGTTAACTCAAAAAAGTTTATTCAACTTGAAATATTAAATTATACTAAGTGACAACTTAGATATTTGAGTTGAATCAACTTAAAATTTTAAGGCAGCTGGGTTACTTACCCATCTGTTAAGTTTAGCAAACACAAATATCTAAGTTGTTACTTAGTACAACTTAACATTTCAAGTTGACTAAACTTATTTTAGTTGATTGAACTTAAAATTTTAAGGCAGCAGGGTAACAAATTATTTTAAGCTGACTCAGCAAATTGTGTTTTTTATTTTTTACAGTGTAGAGTGTCAGATGGACATGATAATTCAGTATAATTAATTATTAGATAAAAATAGAAATAATGGCAGAAAAAAATGCAGTTTATCATGTATCCTGACATATATGTAAATTAAATAATACAGAATCATTTCAACATCAGAGCAATTTAATTGCAGTACAACCCTAAGATTTTTTTGTGAGTTCAGCCTCAACCAGCCACAGTAATTAAATTGTATTGTTGTTATTCTGTTCAAGTCTGAAATGTAATTTAACAACAGGATTTTAAATAAATAATTATGCATTCAGTATTTCTTCCTCAAAATTTTAAAAATAGAATAATGAACAAATTTGTTACAGAACTGGAATTGTTAAGTGGAATTGTAATCAGAAGCAGAATCATTAAATCCCTTACTTGTGTGTGTGTGTTTGTGTGCAGTATTAATTTTTTTACCACTGCTCACACTTTATGCTACATAACTGCAAATTTAAACCGTTTGATTGCTCTGCGCATTCATACTGGAATTTGCATACATCTAATTAAAGCCTCTAGCAGTGTTAAGTTAATGAAACTGCAGTCTGCTAAATACAGCCTTGTGCTCTTCCATTACAGCATATTCATTCTCGCTGTGTGATACACTACCACTTCTCTTGATTTTCAGCCCGTCACAATTGTCCGTCTATTCATAAATGCTCCGCCTTCTAATCTGTGTAATCTGTTGCATTTGTTATAAAAACACATTTGAGATGTATTAAAGACCGGTCCTGCTGTGATTGTGCTTAGAAAATCACATACTGCGGTATAGGAAATGAGGCTATGGTTTTTTGTGCACACAGAGTTTTATAGAGAACATGAACAGCACCAGGGTTGTTTACCTTTGCATTTTTGGGGGAGGAAAGACAATCCTGAAGGAAAAAGAGTGTGGGTTTTTGTTTCCGCATAATTTAAGAGTTAGGAGTTGCGACAGCTTTAGAGTCAAGTTTATTTATAATTGGGGTAAGCTGGCAGCAGAGGAACCGTTTTGAAGCAGTGAGGCTTGAAATGAGTGGAAAGAAATGTGGGCATTTTAATTTTTAATCGGTCCACTTCTGTGACAGCTGAACCCAAACAGTGTGGCAACTGGCAGAGATGCTCAGATGTGGGCTAATTTACGGGGTATCAAAAGTGCTTGCTCACAGCGTTTAATAGACTACGAGACAGAAAGGAGTTTGGGAATTTATTAATGCAATAGTCTTATCCACAGTCCGTTCACTGACCACTTGATGCATATTGCACATTCAAGAGCTGGTTGAAATGTTTAGTTCTGACTGGTAGAATATGCAATTTATGGGATTTGAGGAAAGGCAGCGGTCCATCAGGAAACCAAGAGTCATGCTTACAAGGCTAAATGAGCATTTTTGAAGAATAATCTCCAAGTGTATTGCCAAATATACACAAATAGCACAAAAGTTTGAGAGTGTGCAGGGAGACTAGCTTGATTAATGTTCATTGCTTCATGGGAGTGGACAGTCACTGCTCAGCTGTTTTGCCACAATTTCATTTCCATAGTAAAAACGAGTTCTCTGATTGAATTTTTTGGACAATTAACTCACAATTAAAAATGTCTGAATGTCACTGCAGTGCAAGTCTCATCTCGGCTCATATGCTGCAGGATCTTTTCTCTTCACTAACTTTACTTTCTTTCATCATTTGTCTTTTAATCATTCTTTTAATCATTCAATCGTTCATTATGAATTATAGTAAGTTACAACTTGTACACTAATAAATATTGTTGCTCTGCCCCATTAAACTTAGTTAAAACATGACTTACATCAATAAGATAATGTTTACCTTTATATTTTAAAGGGGTCATCGGATGCTAAGTTTACTTTTACATGTTGTTTGAACATTAATGTGTGTTGGCAGTGTATGTACAAATCTACACTATAATGATAAAAATCCATGCAGTGGTTTTTAATTAATCTGTAAAAATAATATTTCCTTTTTTAAATCGAGCCGTTCTCAGATGCCTGTCGTTGTTGCGTCACACCGACAGAGTCCGCTCCCACAATAGATGATTGACATGAGCGTTTTACCTCAGATCAGCTGTAACAGTCGGCCCTCTTTGGTTTCGATGCAGGAGAAGGGATGTAAGTTAGACAAGAGTATCTCTGATTGAGCGATTGAGGTGTTGTGTTGCTGGATGTAATAATGAACATAGTGGTCGTCATTTACTCCCGACATCTGAGCTGCTGAAGATGCAGTAGATTATGTTTGTTTGTGAGGGGAATGCGCCTCCCGATCTACATATATCCATCTGTGTTCACGCAAATAATTCATGATCCAGCTTCACTTACAGCAGAAGTGAGTATAAGGGGTTTTTTTTATAAATCTTTGCAATCATTTTTCCTAATAAAGTGCTAGTTAGGAAGTTTAGCGGCTAAACACGGCTAAATGCGGCTAAAGTAAACAGGCTCGTCTTTCCACAGAGAGGAGAGAGGGGCGGGGCGAGCAGAGCTCATTAACATTTAAAGCAGCCTCGACCAGAATGAGATGATTTTTGCAGAGCTGATTTTGGCAAGGTAAAAAGGTTGTTGTTTTACACAACCATTGAGAATTTTTAACCAAAGTATATTATAGACTTTTCATTAAGATTCTAAAGAATCATATCAACTTGTGGAAAATGGGCATCCGATGACCCCTTTAAGAGAGGGAATATTTTTGCGAATAAATTACTTTGTTAGCTTTTCAACACAAATCTGACCTAAATAGCATGACTGCGTGCAGTGATCCTTGTTGTGCACGTCAAATAAAATCAATCCTAAGAAGTAAATGTCTTATATTAATATTTATTCATTAATCCTCTTTATTTTTAAAGACAGTTTCTGAATGTTATTTACATATAAAAAATACCAGTTATGTTATTCATGGTTAAAGGGTTAGCTCACCCATGAAATAAAAATTCTGTCATTAATTACTCATCCTCATATCATTCCAAACCCGTAAGTCCTTTGTTCATCGTCAGGAAACAAACTCAGGCTCAGAAAGCTCTTGGTTTTCATAAAAATAATAAAAAAAATTATAATAATCTTTGAAAATAAATTTGTGTTCCGAAGATGAACGAAGGTCTTACGAGTTTGAAACAACATAAGGGTCGAGAGTAAACTGTCCATTTAAGTAGTATTAATTTTCAATGTAAACATATTTTTACTGTTACTTGTTTACTTGCATAAGCCAAAAATAGGACAATTTGAATTCACGGCATTTCAACACAAGGCTTCTATTAGAGCATTGCATTTTAATTTTCATTTAGTGAAAATTAGAATTTTTTGTATCTATTATACTATTATTTTAACTTTATTTCAATTAACAAAACATATATTTTTTAATAATCCTACTTTTAATTAACAGTAATAACCCTGCTTTACAGCTGTCCTAGCTGCACGGATTGATGTATGCTGTATGAATTTATACATATACAAGTGCAGTTCTGTGGCTTCGCCTGCAGTATTTTACAGTGTTTTCAAATGTAGCGCATCCTATCAGGTTTTAGAGCTGGTGTTTTATAACTAGAGCTTTGTAATGGCTCAGTTAGCCTGTAGAACAAGTTGTCTTATAGATTTTATTATTTAGCTACTATTTAACAAGACATCCGTTCTTCCTTTAAATAAAATACTGCAGCAAGATAAATCTATCACAAGGAAATGGAACAGCAGGGTGTATCTGATTTTAACTGTGTGAGGACTTGCTCTGTAAAGACTTGTTTTATTGTTTTTGTCCGTGCGTGTGTTTGTACTGTAGCTCATGAGACTCAATGGAACATTTAAGTATCAGATATATATATATATATATATATATATATATATATATATAATGTTGTCAACTGTTGCTATACAGTGTTTGCAAGGAGCTATAAAGAGCTTTGTGGAGAGCAGAATTCAGATCATATAGTTATTCAAAAAACATCTTACATCTTTTGAATTCTGCATAAAATGGACACAGTACAGACAAACACTGCATTTTTTATTTATTTATTTTTTTATTGTTGAATATCCTATCACTTGAAAAAATGTCAAATGATGTCCTAATGTAGTTTCATGTTGACTTTAGGCAAACATCTCCATTTACTCTCCATCTATTTGCTTTTCTATTTGTCATTTGTGATTTTTCATTCCTTTGGGTATGTGAGCGGTAGTGTTGGGCATGTGGTGTTTTCCACTGAGGTGTAGATGTCATCTCTGGACGTTAGTTGTAAATGGAGCATAAATGTGATGTTTTGTGTTGTATTTCTGTGTGCCGCTCACTGTGACAGCTTGTGTGTCTGTCAATTGTCACATTTGCTGAGCTCCAGTGACCTGTGGAAACACAGCTCACACTTAGCTCACAGTCATTTCTCTTTTTAGAGAGGGAGGCAGTTTTAGTTCACTCGGTGTGCAACGAAAGCCTTGAAACCGTGACAGCTTAAAGTGGGGAAAATGTTATTTTTTAGCCTCAGAAACACTCCAGGCGCTACCAAATATGGACCAGACTTTTCATAAAAACTGGGGAGATAACAAAATATCTCAACCCACAGGAGATGTGATGCTTTTAAGGTGCATTAAATTTCATCTAAAACAGATGAGTGTGAATATGGCAACAGTTTAGTACATCAGTGCTGAGCAGCACTGACAAAGAAATTATCAGTCTATAATTTTAATAGTAAGTTTATTTTAACAGTGAGAGATAGAATAACAGTAAATAATTTATTTAGTTATTTTTGTCCAACTTTGCAGAACCTTAATCGTTAAGGTTTCGAGGCTGACGGTTGGCAGCTCAAACCTTCAGCTCCCTCCACAGATTTTCTATGGGATTAAGGTCTAGAGACTGGCTAGACCACTCCAGGACCTTAATGTGCTTCTCTTTAGCCACTCCTGTGTTGTCATGGCCGTATATTTTGGGTCATTGTCATGCTGGAATACCTATCCACAACCCATTTTCAGTGAGGAAATAGGTTCTCACCTAAGATTTGATGGTACATGGCTCTGTCCATCGTCCCTTTGATGTGGTGTAGTTGTCCTGTCCCTTTAGCAGAAAAACACCCCCAAAGCATAATGTTTCCACCTCCATGTTTGACAGTGGGGATGGTGTTCTTGGGGTTATAAGCAGCATTCCTCCTCCAAACACGGCGAGTTGAGTTGATGCCAAAGAGATTGATTTTGGTCTCATCTGACCAAAACACTTTCACCCAGTTGTCCTCTGAATCATATAGACATCCTTGGGCAGCTCTTTGGTCTTTGCCATGGTGGAGAGTTTGGAATCTGATTGATTGATTGCTTCTGTGGACAGGTGTCTTTTATACAGGTAACAAGCTGAGATTAGGAGCACTCCCTTTAAGAGAGTGTTCCTAATCTCAGCTCAATACCTGCATTAAAGACACCTGGGAACCAGAAATCTAGCTCATTGTTAGGGCATCAAATACTTATTTCACTCATTAAAATGCAAATAAATTTTTTTGAAATGCATTTTTTTTTTGTTTTGATTATTTACTTTTTGTTATTCTGTCTCTCACTGTTAAAATAAACCTACCATTAAATTATAGGCTGATCATTTCTTTGTCAGTGGGCAAACATACAAATCAGCAGGGGATCCCCCACTGTATCACCTACAGTAAACTTGACCCTATAACTGATAGTGTTAACAAAAGCAAAAGTGAGGTAAAACATATTTGCTAAAGCATCAATGCGATTTTAGCTTGATTCTGCAAGTGTGTGGGCTTTTTTTTTTTTTTCCTCGTGAATCTTGATTCATAGGAACCATACCTGAGCACTCAGCATCACAAGTTTGATGCTGTACTAGGTCGGGTATCGAGCAAGTTTACTAGTCATAAAAGCCATACATATGAAGCTGGTTATTTAATGTTTAATGTAAATGTCAAAATGTATTAGATTACAAATTATGCTCTATGGTTAAAAATGTTTTGGTGTCATAAGTGATATTTTCATCTCTCAATGCACACATTTCTTAATTAAGGGTCTTTGATAATGTGAACTACTTGTTTTGCAATTAGTTTGCTATATTATATATTAAAAGAAAATTTCGGTGTTTACTATATTGTGCTTGCTGCACAAGGAGTGCGCTCTCAGGGCTGGGTTGCGGCAGGAAGGGCATCTGGCGTAAAACATACCAAATCGGCTATGTGGACCACTCCACTGTGGCGACCCCTAATAAAGGGAGCAAGCCGGAGGAAAGAAAGAGAGAGAGAGAGAAAGACTATATTGTGCTTGCTCAGATTTATATTTAACAAGCAAACAAAACAGCAAGCTCTTTTAGCAGATGATAGATTATTTACATTAAACCTGCAGACAAACACTACGGAGCTAATGATATTTTCTATTCCCTAAACTTAGTCCTCACAGGAACTGTATTTGCATTTTTAATTATTTAGCATGTTTATTAATCTGTTTTCCTCACAGGGGCCATTGGCTGGTCCCCACAAAGGTGCTGATTTCAGCTTTTGCTACCCTTTTGGGGTTATTTGGTCTGCACAAAGCAGGTTAAACCTGTAAACACACATGGACATCGAAATCAATGTTTTAATTGCAACTAACAGTATCCCATAAGCTTTCAGCTGTGCTTTCTAGGGATCATTTGTTTTCTGTTTGACAGTCTGCAAGTAACAGATACTAAAGATGCAATGATTGCAGGCACTGACAAATTCTAAACCAGATCTGACAAATGATTCAGCTTTAGCTGTTCTATCATGACCAGGGAAATCTATATTGCTTTGGATGGATAATTGTAAAACTGCTTAAGGATCATCTACATTAGTAAACTTCAAAGCTCTGGCTCTCCTATCATACTGTTCAGATGTGCTCTGACTAGCTGTGTGAGTAAACAGGCAGTTTATTTAATATATATATATATATATATATATATATATATATATATATATATATACATATATATTTTTATTATTATTTTATTTGTGACAATATAACTACTTGCAATTAGTGCTGTCAAAATTAGCGTGGAAACGCAGGCGATTTATTTTTCCAGTTTAATGGCATTAAAAAAATATTTAATGCAGTTAACGCAGGGATGAGGCTAGTGGGGCTGCTTCTGTCTCTTTGTTTTTCTTGACAAGAAGTGTTTTTATTTAGACACAGAACGTCTTTATAACCACATTAGATGGGAGACTTGTCAGACACGCACTCCAACTTCACTTCAGTCAAACGAGCGTGGGAAAGCTACTGGTGATGAGGGGGCTTCAGTAGAACAACAGTGAACTGCAGTCAGATGAAAGGTTTTCAGGCCATATGCAATGTTGCCAAGTCCTGAGTTTTCCCGTGGAATTGGGCTACTTTATCATCGTTTAAGTGACCCCACTAACTTGATATTTATACCCTGGAATCTGAATTTACCAGGGGAAAAATGTATATTTTACTCCTCAGAACATGATTTTTAATGGGGATCCCCCCTTGAAAAGTGATTGGGCAATTCGCAACCCTGGCCATATACAGATGCATCTCAATAAATTAGAATGTTGTGGAAAAGTTAATTTATTTCAGTAATTCAACTCAAATTGTGAAACTCGTGTATTAAATAAATTAAATGCACACAGACTGAAGTAGTTTAAGTCTTTGGTTCTTTTAATTGTGATGATTTTGGTTCACATTTAACAAAAACCCACCAATTCACTATCTCAACTAATTAGAATACTTCATAAGACCAAATTTTCCTCTTGACAATACCCCATAGACTATGGGGTTCAGGTGTGGTGAGTTTGCTGGCCAGTCAAGCACACCAACACCATGGTCATTTAACCAACTTTTGGTGCTTTTGGCAGTGTGGGCATCTAATTTTCCTACTAGAAAATTAAATCATCATCTTTAAAAAGCTGGTCTGCAGAAGGAAGCATGAAGTGCTCTAAAATATTTGGATAAACGGGTGCAGTTACTTTGGTTTTCAAAAAACACAGTGGACCAACACCAGCAGATGACATTGCACCCCAAATCATCACAGACTGTGGAGACTTAACAATGGACTTATCAAGCAACTTGGGCTATGAGCTTCTCCACCTTTCCTCCAGACTCTAGGACCTTGGTCTCCAAATGAAATACAAAACTTGCTCTCATCTGAAAAGAGAACTTTGGACCACTGAGCAACAGTCCATTTCTTCTTCTCCTTAGCCCAGGTAATGCACCTCTGAAGTTGTCTGTGTTTCAGGAGTGGCTTAACAAGAGGAATACGACAACTGTAGCCAAATTCCTTGACACCTCTGTGTGTGGTGGCTCTTGATGCCTTGAGCCCAGCCTCAGTCCATTCCTTGTGAAGTTTACCCAAATTCTTGAATCCATTTTGCTTGACAAGCCTCTCAAGGCTGCGGTTCTCTCGTTTGGTTGTGCACACTTTTTCCTTCCACTCAACTTTCTATTAACATGCTTGGATACAGCACTCTGTGAACAGCCAGCTTCTTTGGCAATGAATGTTTGTGGCTTACCTTCCTTGTGAAGGGTGTCAGTGATTGTCTTCTGGACAACTGTCAGATCAGCAGTCTTCCCCATGATTGTGTAGCCCAGTGAACCAAACTGAAAGACCATTTTGAAGGCTCAGGAAACCTTTGCAGGTGTTTTGAGTTGATTAGCTGATTGGCATGTCACCATATTCTATTCCTGTATGAGTAAAAACAAATTTACCTGTCCTGTTATTCTAGCCATTATTCTGTGCTCATTGCACACGCTTCAATTGCACATTTCTACATTAATTTGAAGGTTGAATGTGATTTTTTTTTTTTTTTTTTTTGCAATATAAAAGTATATTTGAAAACGTTATTGTTGGGTAGTTATTTTTTTAATTGATTGACAGCACTACTTATAATAGATTATGCAGGTCCTTATGCTGTTAGCAGCCATTGGCTGTAACTTCTCTATGTTTAATTGACAAAGTTTTCAAAGTTCAAGAAACGTCCAAAACATGCAGCTGCAAGACATAGTCAGAATTGTGAGATAAAATTCACCATAACCTTTATTTTATTTTATTTTTTTATTTTTTTATTCATAGGTGGGAAAAGACATTCCATACATGTTTCACCTGGAAGCTGCTTAGTTTAGTTTTAGAAAATGAATTTGAAAGGTATTTCCAGAATCAAGGCTGCTGAGAAAGTGGGTGGTCACTGGTGTGCTCTATAGCTGTTGTGCTCTTTGTTTCTGCAGTCTGTCTTGTTAGTGTGTGTTCACCAGCTCCTGCTGTCTGCACTGCTCTTTGTTCTCTTCTATACTGCAGCCATAACTGATTCATGAGGGAAGCAGATACTCTGCACACACACACAGGATGTGGTTATGCCTGGTATTAAAATGTTTTGTGATCACTCACAAAACCATGATTAAACCATGATTAAAGGCCAGGAAGCAATGTGATCACATTATATTTGCATTGTAAGTGATAATGTTTCCTGATACTGTGCCCTACACTTGTGGAAAAACGTATGCTTAACTGTACTGAATATTGTATTTTAGTGTACTTCAAATCTTAAAAGTATATAAAACTATACTTGCAGAGCATATAATGTTATTGAAATAAATAATCAACTTGAAATGATAAGTTCTACTAAGTGAAAACTTAGATATTTGAGTTGACTTAAACCATTTGGTTTGTTGAACTTAAAAGCTGGGCTTGTTTTCCAGCTGCCTTAAAATTTTAAATTGAATGAACTCAAATATCTTAATTTGTCACCTAGCACAAGTTAACATCTCAAGCTGACAAAATGTTAAGTTCAGTCAACTCAAAAAAAGTTTAAAGGCCGCCAGGTAACAAATTATTACAAGTTGAATCAACAAATTGTTTTTTACAGTGTACCGCCATGCACGTTTCTTGACACATTTGATGTGAGTTATTCACTGAGTGGCACTAAAAAGGAACAGATAAACATACATATGGTATGCTTTATGTGACACTGGTTTTGTATGTGTCACTGTAGTTCTGACTTGAAATGTCTGTTGAGTGGCACTATAACGCTAATGCTTTGTGCCGTTTTAAAATAACGTACCATCTGCACTACACCTAAACCTACCTGATAGTATGAACAAAAGCGAATGTGATGTAAAAATACAATTCCAAGCATCTTGTTTTAGCTTGTTTTTTGATCTCTCACCTTTCAGCTATTTCATCGTGAGTCATGTTTTTCACGGATTCGTACCCAAAGATCCTGCATGCTGAGTCCAATTCTGTGCCACTGAGCTACCGAGCAAAACACTGTTACAAACTATTACAAGTGCTCACTGTTTTACTGGCTCTAGTGTTAATTTCTGTTGAAAATTGCAGTGAAATGTACTTACTGGTGTGTATCTTGTGTCTTGCGAAAAAAGTTCCTACAGGTACATTTTCGTCATGAGATCAGGTCATGAGATCTACACATAACTTTCAAGCAACAGCTGAAAACTGATCTCTTTCGTCAACATTTGACTACATCCTAACAATAAGTCTTTTGACACTATTTGACTTAAAAAAAAAAAAAAAACTTGTTTCTACTCTTTTCCCTTTCTAGCTTGTACTTATTTGAGCAATGCCTGTTATATGGTAATTTGAGCACTTCGTAGGTCGTTTTGCCTCTTTATAACAAATTGCTTGATGTATTCCCCACCTGTAAGTCGCTTTGGATAAAAGCGTCTGCTAAATGAATAAATGTAAATGTAAATGTAAATAAGTAAATAAGTAAATAAATAATTTTTTTTTCCCCTTAATTCCCGCCCAGTCTAGCTTGTACTGAACAATGTCTTGAAGGTCCACTGAAGTGCTTTGAAACACGCAGTGTTATTCTATGTGTTGATGTAATTACAACTGAAACAGGAAGACAGGGTGGGACATTCAAGCAGTCCCGTCCCTTTTTTAAATAGCCAGTAGCATTTCGTTTATATCACAGCTTGGGCCAAATCCATTAAGCTGCATTTGACAGTGTGTGACAGCCACACTCTCATCCATATCACTATAAACTATAGCATTCTGTGTAGTATTTAAATGTGTCTAATATGTTTTGTGGTGTGCACCAACTCACACACAATACACTCTGTGCTGTCGTGTCTCTGAATTGGAGCAGACAGCATGTGCGCTCCAGCGGTTTGTGTGAGAGCATAAAACCAGACTTTTTTCACCCCATAAAGCATTTGCTAGATGAGTAAATGTAAATGTTATCTTACATGTATTTGAGCTACTTTGCATGAGTTTAAAACCAGTTTGAATGAGGCACTTTAGAATCCAGTAACCTGGTTTATACAGGAGACCACCTCACTTACAGAGCTGACATTTATAGAACAAGGATTTGCAGACCAGGATCTGAAAAAAAAGCTTTACCTATGCCTGAGGATTTGCATAAACGAACTGAGCATTGGTTAAGAATAAAGGTCTTTCCAGTATTGTCTATTAAACCCCGGGTGTTACGGTTAAAGGCGCTCGCATTTTGACATTTCAGATCGAAATAAGATCAAAAACCTCCGGTGTTCGGAAATGAATTTTAACGGAGCCCAACCTGCATGAGATTGTGATGCGTTTATTGCTCTTTTCCCATTTTCTGTAGATGAAAGATGTGGGTGGCTGAAACCAGCCCAGAATTCATAATGAAATATCAGAAGCCAGTTTAGCAGCAGATCTGTGGTGGTTTACACATTCTCTGCTGAAGCATCTGCTCGCAAACACCAGCGGCTTTGGATTTGGCAGTTCAAGTATCCCTCGAGGAGCTTCCCAGAGAAACTCTCCCAACTGACAAATGATCTCCTGCAGAGAGGAGGAGGTGCACTCCTCACTGTCACCTGCTGTGCGAGTGTATGTGATGATGAGTCACACTAAATTTAGCCCTGAAGCATCATGCTTGGTGTCCCCCGATTTTTATTTTATTTTATTTTATTTATTATTATTTTTTTTTTAAGAGATGCCTATATATAGTTTACAGTTCTATTAAAATGCAATTAGTTGAACCATTTTCTTCTTCAAACCTACACCACTGCTTGTGTGTGAAAATTTATTTTCTCTTCACTTTTAGGTCACTTGGTGTGCCTCCAGGAAGAGGAAGCTGTCCTCTGACGGGCCCGTTACCCTTTGACCTTATCTATACAGACTACCACGGCCTACAGCAGATGAAACAGCATATGGGCCTTTCCTTTAGACAGCACAGGTCAGTTTGAGCCTCTCTTCCAAAAACTAAGCTGCCTTTCTGTCTTCTGAACTCCTGAACCTTTCGTTGCCTGACTTTTTGAAAAAGTAAAAAAAAAACTTTAATTTAGATTTCAATACCACGACTGAGGTGAGTCCCTTGAGCAAGTCACCAAACCCCCAACTGCTCCCCGGGCACCGCAGCGATAGCAATCCGGGTGTGTGTTCACGGTGTGTGTGTGTGTGTACGTGTTTGATAACTATTTAAATGCAGAGCGCAAATTCCGAGTATGGGTCACCATACTTGGCCTCACGTCACGTCCTTTCCTTTCCTTCCTTTCCTGGGGACTTTAAGCTGCTCTATCATATGCTTTATAATGGATTCTGAGTCTTTATTGACTTGGTCATGCCAGCAATCGCACTGTGAGTTCTCAGGCTTTTCCATCAGTGAGTTCAATAATGAATAGAAATGAACTCAGATGCATAAAACGCTGATGAGTACACTATAATACTCCAGAAATATACCTCATAAATAATGGAGAATATTTGTGTCTCATCGCTCACACCAAGACCACCACATGCATAATGTATTAAAATTATTGGAAGATCAATTAGAGTCCATTTCTCATTTGTCAATTGTAAAATACAGTATGTCTCTATATTTCAGTCTGGGAGAGAATGAGACTGATTTGTCTTTTGTGTAATATTTTTTTTTTTTTTTTTTTTTTTTTATTCCACTGCAGTGTTTACAACAGTCCAAGTCTGAATGCTGTTGTTCTTTCCAAGTGTCTGAAATGAGAAATAAATAAATAAATAAATAATAGTCTTTACATACAAAAACTGTGTACAAAGAAGCACACTTTAACATATTTTAACATATATGCTTTAAAAGAATATTGCTAAAATAGACACTTTTTTTTAACCCTTAAATGCATACCTTGGGTCTTTAGGGACCCGGAACATCATTCACTACCCTCTTTTTTTTTTCTTTTTTTTTTTTAAAGTTTGACATCAACTTTCTTAGTATTCCTCAATCTATTTGTTATAAACAATATAACAAGAAAATAATAATAATAATAATAATAATAATAATAAAATATAAAAGAATATCTGTTTTGTAAAAAGTGTATAGGGTCACCAGAGAGGTGTGTAATAGTGTAAGTATATTTTTCATGCGCAAAAAATATGTAAATATCTGATGACTCAATACATGCAATTCACCTTTATTCCTAGAGGTGGCACTGTTTGATGGACAATAATGACTTGATGTTTCACTCACAATTATTGCAAGCATAAAACAAAATAATATTGAACTGGTTTGAATGGCTATACTGCAGAGCAATTACTGTACGCAATACAATATAAATGTCACTGTCATTTGATGGTGGATGTGATGAATAAGCTGACAATCAAAAAATGTACTTTAAAGTCATTGAAAACATTAGTTTTGTGTGTTGAGATCGTGAATATGATCCAGATGCTGAATGTACTATGGAAGTGCACTCTGAGGATGATGACGATGGTACAATCATCTGCTTAGATTGAACCCTTCTAAGTTTCAAAAGGTAGCAAAATATGCTTTATTTTATTATTCTGTAATTGTTCCTAAAATATCAAGAGTTTTTTACTATTGCAGAAGTTAAAGATCCATCCATGCTGGATATATAGGTATATAAAGACCCGAATGTGTAATAATTATTGGCGAAACATTCATGCATTTAAGGGTTGTATTATGATTCATCCTGGTTAGTTTCTTTTTTTCAAGTAATTCTTGAAATAAATACCTGTACTTATATTTGCCTGTTATGTGTTTGATATTGTTCAGAAGTGGGTAGGTTTAGGGTAGGGGTGGGGTTAGGTACTATAAAGTCATTTCTATTTTTACAAATGCATGCAAACCATTAAACTCAAACAACTGAAAACAATGGAGGGCCCTGCACATTGAAAAGTGCATAAAGTGACGCCAAGGGATCCCAAGGGATCCTGACCAAACGTCAATTCAGTATCTGACAAGTTGAGAGCGAGAACCTGTTGATTTAATGGGTGAGTTACACTACTTTAGCTCTGTCTTTTTAACTCTCAACTCTCTGCAGCTCTTACATCATGATTTTCAAAAATAATCAGACATACTGTGTTTGATATTTTGAGCGGATATTTATAGCAGCTAGTTAGTTTATGAGTTTATAGTTTATGAGGTTGCACTACTCAGTGAATTTGATTATTGCATTAGAAAGCTCAATTTTCTCAGAATCCTAAAGCATTCTAAAACAATTACAATTAGTTCCACTAATTGCATTTAATATAAATGTAAATGATTAGTTCACTTCCAGAATTTAAAAAAAAAAAAAAAAAAAAAAATCCTGATAATTTACTCACCCCCATGTGATCCAAGATGTTCATGTCTTTCTGTCGCAAATAAATTAAGGTTTTTGAGAAACATATTCCAGGATTTTTGTCGACATAGTGGACTTCAACATGGACCAACAGGTTGAAGGTCCAAATTGCAGTTTCAATGCAGCTTCAAAAGGCTGTACACAATCCCAGCCCAGGAATAAGGGTCTTATCTATCATTTTCTTAAATATATTTCAGTTCAAAAAAGTAGGGTACATTCACCTCTAACTTTAAAATAGTCCGACATCATTGATTGACCTTTTTTGTAAAGGTCTTTTTTTTTTTTTTTTTTTTTTTGCATGTTCCCTTTGTAAACACTGGGTTGGTAGTTCCACCTGTGTCGTGCGTGACCTTTCCAACATGAGTATGTAATGCGTAAGGTTGGGCTGGTGCAAGATGAGCATTTGTGGTTCAAAAGTAAATACATTTTTATTATTTAAAAAAAAAAAAAAAATTACTGATGGTTTTGCTAGATAATACCCTTATTCCTCGGCTGGGATTGTGTAGAGCCCTTTGGGGCTTCATTGAAAGCAGTTTGGACCTTCAACCTTTTGGCCACCATTGTTCACTATATGGGGAAAAATCCTAGAATGTTTTCCTCAAAACACCCATTTTACCTTGCCAAAATCAGCTCTACAAAAATCATCCTATTCTGGTCGAGGCTGCTTTAAATGCAAATGAGCTCTGCTCGCCCTGTCCCTCTCTTCTCTCTGTGGATTGACGAGCATGTTTACTTTAGCCTAAACTTGCAAACTAGCACATTATTAGGAAAGGCGATTGCAAACATTCATAAAAAAACCCTTATACTCACTTCTGTTGTAAGTGAAGCTGGATTACGAATGATTCGCGCGAACATAGACGGATATATGTAGATCGGGAGGCGCATTCCCTTCACAAACAAACGTAATCCACTGCATCTTCAGCAGCTCAGATGTCGGAAGTAAATGATGACCACTACGTTCATTATTACATCCAGCAACACAACACCTCAATCCCTCAATTCTTGTCTAACTTACATCCCTGCTCCGGCATCAAAACATGGAGGTTGGACTGTTACAGCTGATCTGAGGTAAAACGCTCATGTCAATCAACTATCGTGGGAGCGGCCTCTGTGGGTGTGATTCCCATACTTTTTCTGCAGCAGTTGATATAATAAATCAGCCAGTGTGTGATAGTGGTATTTTAAAATCTATTCATATTTTAGGGGTCACATAGTGTAATCTGATTACGTACTGATAAGGATATCTACAGTATATTCAGTCATATATAATTGCATATTTAATCCTATTAATAAGATTGATATCTAGAATGGAGAGTGATTTAATGACTTCAGTTTCACTGTGTTCCTCACACAAAGCTATCATATGGCCTCAGAAGAATTGGAATTAAAAAGCACCACAGCGGTAGTCCATTTGACTTGTGCGTTGCAAGTCAAATGATCTGCCGCTGTGGTGCTTTTCATTTTGGAGCCTGTCAGTCTGTGGTTACTATTCACTTTCATTTTATGAAAAATATGGAGCAGTGTGAATGATTTGCAAAGCATCTCCTTGTGTGTTGCATGCAAAAAACAAAGCCACAGAGGTCATTTTCTTTAATGGGTAAACCAATATTTTAATGGAAAGCTTTCAGCTAATGTATATAATCACATTTACAAGACACACATTGTTTTGTTTGGTTGAATGGGATGTGTGAGCACATTAGCTGGTATGTGCATCATCACCACCACCACAACAACAACAACAACAACAACAACAAACAAACAGAGTTTTGAATAAAGTGAAAAAAAAAAAAAACACACTTGTTTTTCTGTGTAGGTGCCACATCCGTGTGATCGACACATTTGGCACAGAGCCAGCGTACAATAATGAGGAGTATGCCACACTTCACGGCTACAGGACCAACTGGGGCTACTGGAACCTCAACTGCAAACAATACATGACCATGTTCCGTAAGTATATCACTGCTTATTACTGGCTGGAGGTGAATCATGACACTGCTGCCTTGTTAGAGCCGCCTTACAACAGAATTTTGATTTACCAGAACTTTGAATAAACCTCTAGTCTCTTTCTTTGTATTTTTGTTTTGTTTTGTTTTGTTTTGTTGTTGTTGTTTTTTTTTGTTTGTTTGTTTTGTTTTGTTTCAATAAACTCAAAATTTTAAACTAACAAGTTAAACCAATAATAGATTTTTATTTATTTTATTTTATTTTTTTTTTTTGTATTTTTTATTGTATATATTACTGAAGTCACACACTTATTAAATATAAATTACCAAACATTTTTACTTGTTTTTATTTTTACATTTTTTTACATTGTAATTTGACTTTCTTTTGTAACTTTGTAACGTAAAAAAAAAAGTTTTTTAAAAAAAGGAAATATATATATATATATATATATATATATATATATATATATATATATCCTTTTTTTAAAAAACTTTTTTTTTCTTTAATTTAACAGCATAAAATGTGAATATATATATATATATATATATATATATATATATATATATATATATATATATATATTCACATTTTATGCTGTTAAATTAATGTTTATTGTATTATTTAGTAACTTTATTTATTTACTTATTTATTATTATTATTATTATTATTATTATTGTTGTTGTTGTTGTTATTATTATTGTTATTATGTGTTTGTGTCAGGTACATACTGCTGCATTCATTTGAAATGTGCTACATAGAAACAGATACGAAAGTTTGATTTATTTTAAGGTGTCAATGTTACAGTTTGATTATATATTTAAGTGATGAGTAATATCACATGTACTTACTATGTGGTTAGTTTTAGAAATAGGGTTTGGGGTCCCACTTTGTATTAAGTGTCTTTAACTATTATGTACTTACATTTAAATTAATAATTTGATACAATGCACTTATTGTGTGCATACTTGTTTTTACAAATGCACTTATAATTAAAAATATGCCCTGTAATTACATCTGCAATTAATGTATGTAGTTACATCTATAATCACACTGTAAACCCTACTGCTACCCCTTAAACCTAACCAGATCACCAAACCTGCCCTTAACCTTACCCTTTTCCCACCCTAACAGTAGCAAAACTGCTTAGGAATTTAACATAAAAACAATAGTTATATTGTACCTAACAGTTAATTTTTCAACACACACATACAGAAGTTAAAAACACCTAACATTAAGTGGGAACAGTTTTGGTGTAGGGTTAGTTGCATGTAATTATGCTGTTATTACTACAGTAAGTACATGTAATGTGTAACAAGGACGGCATAAAATAAAGTGATACTGAAAATATTGCTTCTACTAAGTAGCTAAGTAAACAATTTCTTATTATTAGCTTGTATGATGTCTAACTTCTTGATCAAAGAGGTGAGCATCTTGTAGCTTCTCTGATGCATTTATCAGGCTGCATTATAAAAGTTTTTTAGTAATCACAGCACAGAAAATGAGAACAGTGAGCACGTCTGGGTGAGTGTTTTGTGTTTGGGTAGCAGATGCTATAGGCACAGAGCATCTGTAAGCAGGAGAAGAGCAGCAGATGTTGTCAGAGTTGGAGAGTGTTTGTGTCTGTGCAGCATATGCACAAATCTACAACTCCTCACACCGAGGCACTGCTTCTCATTTCAATATATTAACACAACACAAGGCTGACCCAAATTCAGATTTAACAATTTGTTCCCTTTCACTTCATGAGTGTGAATTTGAATTGAATTGGTCGGATGCCCCACAGGATGATGAATTGTAATTTGTATCGGAATGACAGAAATTAAATATATAGACATTCATTTTCAATAAATGTCTCTTTATTGTAGAATAATGCTTTTTTCTTTCTTTCTTTTTCTTTCTTTCTTTCTTTCTTTCTTTCTTTCTTTCTTTTCTTTTCAATCAACCATTTTTCCTTGAACTAAATTCAGTGCAGTCAAACAGTTAGCAGCCATCAGAACTAAATTTGTTATACAAAACGACTCAATTTTCTGTATATCATGTGTTTATATGTATAAATGAAGAGTTCAGATGCAAAACCAGCTAAAAGCCATCTCGGGCAAAAATGAGATAATGATACTGAGTGAATGCTCTCGACACATATTATACGTCCATCAAATACTTTTTCTTCAAACTCGCTAAAATACCAGCCTCAGCCCAATCAGAAGTACCGGTATTTACATAGAAAACTATACACAGGAGACTGATGAAAATGCATTTTTTTAAAGAAAGACATCAGATGAATTTAGCTGGTTTTGCATCTGAACTCTTCAAATGCAATATACAAATCAAAATTAAATTATTGTGAGAAATAAAAGAACTCACCCATAGACAATAACATGATTTTTATTTAATCTACTAACTGTGAGTTTCATGCATTAACTTAAATAATTAGTTTTGAAAACACGATTGAAATATTTTGACACAGTAAACACATTGGCCCCGTCCCCAGACCTGTATGCCATCTTATATTTCATATAGTTGACTGTTAACAAAAATGATGCAGGGTAACAACTCCAAAAATGCAGTTATGCCCTAAAATTCAAGCTACTGGTGCAAAAAATGTTATGTGTTTTGTCTCATATTTATATATACACCACATATTATACAATAACACAGAGGCAGCGAG
Organism: Labeo rohita; assembly: GCF_022985175.1. Lineage (NCBI taxonomy): Eukaryota > Metazoa > Chordata > Actinopteri > Cypriniformes > Cyprinidae > Labeo > Labeo rohita. The sequence continues at coordinate 35,086,733 of NC_066871.1, forward strand.
GACAATATGACACGAGTGCTGATTGTGTCCCAATCTACCACAAGCTTAAATGTATAATTTTATATAACAGTTGAAGTTGATATTGTGTTATATTTTAAGTTTCTTGGAGATGCACACCAGTTCTGTTGTGGATTTCACTGGAACTATTGTTTTGTTGTAAAATATAACAAACAATATTGACAATATTGTGTTTAAAAATACATGTAAATGTAAAATGTTCACTTAATATTACCTTTTTGTTGAACTGTTATATAAAATCAGCATTTGCAATCGTTTGAATATTCAGAGAAAATTGTGTTCTTGCTCATATTTTAAACCTGAAAAACAATAACTCGCACAAGGACATGTTTCTGAATCAAAGAGTTTCTTAAATTGATCTCTATGTACGGTCTGTGTCAATATTTGTTCTTCATGCTATTAAGTGCTATTAATGTTACTTTAAATTGGGGTAGAATTAAATGAATGGCAAAGCTTAGCATTTTGTTCGCCTACCCCCTCCATCACCTTACGTACCCCCAGGGGTATGCGTACCCCAGTTTGAAAACCACTGGTCTACTTGATACTTTCAATTTTTAACACAAAAAAAGCTTTAAATAATCTTTTGTGGGTATGTCCACTGTCAAATTTATGTTGCTATTAGTTAGATCATTTAATCAAAACATCATGTAATTAATTAGATTAAAAAGTGTAATCTATATATGTTAAAATGGTTATGGAAATAGTACATATATTGTATGTGTGTTTAAGTCATTTTGAATGAATGAATGAATGAATGAACAGAGCTGGTACATAAAATGTATTAAACATTATATTGAACAAGCGTTTGCCGAATGTGCTTAATGTAAGAACTGCAGTGGATCTGTGAGTTGATTATTATTATTATTATTATTATTAATAATAATAATAATAATAATAATAATAATAATAATAATAATAATAATAATAATAATAATAATGTTAAATGAATAATTTAAACACTTGAACACTAAAAATAGAAATTATTATTATTTCTTGGTTTACATGCATGGTAGTGTGACCAATAAGTAACATCAAACTGTAAACATGTTAACGTGTTGTTGACTTATTGAAATATTTACTACCTCAGAGGTATTTCAAGTAAATATTTAATGTTTTAGGGGTTTGGCCCTTTATTTAATACATGGTCTAAATGCTTGAGAGGTGCTTTTTTCCCACCCAAATTAAGAAGCATGGATTGCAAAATTGCTTTTATGACATTTACATAACTATTTTGTAACTGTTATGACACACAGTAGGATTTTTAGAAAGGAACATTTAAAAGAAAAGAAAAAAAAGGTGGAATCAATAAATTATGAATGAATGACAATCAAAACAGACTCCATCTGCTTCCTCAATCCATGTTCTTGTTCTGTGCATAGCATTTTATAAGAAACAAAAAGTAAAAATGTATAAATGTTATATGGATTCCTTGATTGACCAATGATTCTGTTCACTGCTTCTCTTTGTGTCATTCAAAATTAATGTAATGGTCTCAGTTGCAATGATCTTGTATAGAACTGTATTTATAAAATAAAAAATACTCTGTTTTTCCTGCAGCACATACTCCTGATAACTCTTTCATGGGTTTTGTGACCGAGGAACTAAACCAGACTGAACGATTCAACATAAGGAGGGACAAAGTCAACAACATGGCTGTGGTTTACGGCAAAGAGGCCAGTATGTGGAAGGTAAGAACGCGTACGTCTGTCAAAGCAGTGGTTTTCCCAACTGGTTACCAGAAACGGCAGAATTAGCAGAATTCTGACACTTTCCCTACAGTGTGTACTGCCAGGCTTACTCAGCATTGGAAAACACTGCACCGTCGCTGCTGTAGACTTGCTTTCAGTCTGTGTAACTGTCAGAACATACAGAGATTGATTGCCTGGCTCCTATCATGGCTTGTTGGGCACACTGATTGCGCTAAAGTGGCGTTTGGATGTGCTGACAGCAAATAACATCAGGCTGCTTTAACACGCTTCAAAGCGGGATGAAAGCAAACATTCTGCAGCATCGAGAGAGACAGGCTGTGAACATCGCCGGAGGAAACTGCGCCCACCCGTCCTCCGACAAAATAAATAAATAAATATATAAAAAACCTTGACAAGTAGCAGACTTTAATCAGAAAGTGTGTTCAAACCGCCGGGCGTTTGGGAGCAGAGATTGGTTTTGATGCGAGTAAAATGTACCCCGGGAGCTGCGAAAAGCTCCAAGCCTTTGAAGAATGAAGTCTCCACGTTTAACCTGAATGTTTTGACTGCCATTTTTAACGCTGTGTTCTTCAGCGGCGTGTTATTGTGTCTCTGTGCTGCTTGAGGTGTGCATTGTCGTGTATGTTTTGTTTGACAGGTTGCCATTTAAAAGCTATCTGCGCTGTGGAGTCCCTAAACACTGACAGTTCCCTCCGGGCCAAATGGCAGCCCACTCGCTCTCATTGTGCATGTGTCACTCAGCCCAGCGCTACAACTGTAAGCTTAGAGATTGGAAAGACAATCATCGGCCCTTTGTCCACCGTTTTTCCCCCTTCTAATTTATTTTTTTGGTCTCTTGTCGACCGTCTTGGCTCACTTACAGCTCCGAGTCAGAGCGTGACAATCATTTCATCAGTTTATAGATGAGAAGGGTTCTCACGGTCATAGAAAAACCTGGAAGAACCAGAGAGTCATTGCGACAGCCCGGCCAGGAAAAGTAAATAAAATAAAATCTTAAAGTATAAAGAATAAAATGTTAAAGTAACTCTCACAGTAAATATATATTTTTTTGTAGTTTCTTAGCTCTTAAATTAAATACAAACTGAGTTAGAATGAAATATTAAATGTCACTGAAACTAATAAACATTTAAGTCAAAATATTCTTGGCCTGGTATTTTTTTTCTTTTTTCTTGTTTTTTCTTATTTGTTTGTTTGTCTGTTTGCAAACAGGCCATTAGGGACTACAGGTGGAAAGATATATTTGATTATAATGTGATGAAAAACAAGAAGGATTTGGCACACTTATACACTGTCCCTATCAAACAAACTACAAATAGCATGTATATATATCATAAACTGAACCAGTTGCGTAATATCACATTAAAATATTAGTTTATACCAAAGAGATTTAACTTAACTTTGGTGCCTTATGGTGGGGTATATTAAAGTGCTGGCTCAGCTTACCCCACATCATTTGGCTAACTTTGCTGCATAGCTGGCATTTAAAAATAAAATAATAATAATAATAATAATTAATTACAAAAATAAATAAATAAAAAAAAAATGCTACCTTACCAATTCAGGCTACTATTCAGTTTTATATGTTGCTAAATCTCATATATGCATCATAAATATTTGTAGACCTGGATAAATTTGCTTTGATGTAACAGCCATTACATCTGTTATGCTAAAAAATCTGCTTTACTTTGACAAGCCAAAAACAGTTTCTAAGTAAATGGGTGCCTTGCACTCCTCCCATACGTTTCTCCTTTTCACAGTCTGGCAGAAATTATGTGTGATTCCAAAATACATGGTCACTTGATAGTAAAAGTGTACAGTTGCCAAGATACAGGGGTTGGGTCAATTTACCCACTGGCTCAATTTACCCCACTCTCCGCTATACCGTTTTTGGAAGTGAAAAAAAGTGTATAATTTACAGTGAATAAACTTAAATTGAAATTCCAATTTCCAGTTACATTTCACTAAATATGTTTCTTCTTATTTTTTATTTTGTATTGTTTTTTTCTTATCAGTTGTGCACATTAGGGTTGTTAGTTTAATGTTTATTGCATTATTTCAGTTTCATGTGTGTTACCATGATGGTGTGAATAACATTGTGCACCTTTTATATATGTTAGTATATGTGACCCTGGACCACAAAACCAGTCTTAAGTCGCTGGGGTATATTTGTAGCAATATTATCAAAATTATCGATTTTTCTTTTATGACAGAAATCATTAGGAAATTAAGTAAAGATCAAGTTCCATGAAGATATTTTGTAAAATTCTTACTGTAAATATATGAAAACTTAATTTTTGATTAGTAATATACATTGCTAAGAACTTTATTTGGACAAGTTTAAAGGCAATTTTCTCAATATTTTGATTTTTTTGCACCCTCAGATTTTCAAATAGTTGTATCTCAATCAAATATTGTTCGATCCTAACAAACCATACATCAATGGAAAGCTTATTTATTCAGATGATGTATAAATCATTGATGTAAACATTATATCAGTGAAATTACAGTATTTAAATGTAAATTTACGTTAATTCCGTTTTTTATTTATTTATTTATTTATTTATGTTTTAATTTATTTATTTTTTATAGTGTGTGACAGAAAAAAAATGTTTATTTATTTATTTAATTCATCACAAGCAATGAAGTCATATCACAATCAGCCAAAAATCATGCATTTTGTGACTCAGTTACAGCACTGATGTTTTGTTTAGCCTGTGGTCAAATAGCATATCTGCCAAAGAAGTAGAGCTCTTTATTTTCCCTACAAAAGAAAGTGAGTGTCTTTTATTTTCTTCTGCTAAGGCCAGTAATCCTCGTTTTACTAAAAAGTGTCGGAAAAGCCCACCCCCAAGACTCTATTATATTCTGGGCTCAGATCCTGTCTTCAACACAAATCTATGGGATATATTCATTCAGTTTATCGTACACCAGCAGTGTGGCATGTGTTACACACTGAAGTTAAATACTTACGAGTAAAGCTTGTGAATAAGTCTGTAAGCACTAATGAGCTGTTTTACAGCTCACTGTCAATAAATGGATAGATTAGGGAGCTAGTTTTACATTGCAAACTTTGTAATATGTCAGCACAAGCATAAAATGTGGTAAAAAAAAAAAAAAAAAAAAAGATTAGATTTAGATTCTGGAAGCGTCACTGGAATTAATCATTTAAGTCAACAAGTTTCATATAAATGAACTTGCTGACTCACAAATAAGCTTTAATTTGTTTAATTTAGATTGATCGATTGTTCCAGATTTCTATAATGATGTTTCATCCTCAGTGCTGTTTAACTAACGTTTGCATTCAGAGATCGATACAGAGATGTCATTAAGGTAGCACCGCTTTTCCGAAGACGGACAGAAATCTTTAATGCGAACCTTAACGAGGCCCTACATCGATTTTCTGAATGTCACTCCGTTGTTTGAAATAGCACGTCGTCTGTTACGCTCCTTGGCCGCACACTCATTAGCGCTAAGAGGAGAAGCAGTTTTGGTTCACGCAAGAATGATTCGGTCATAAATGTCCAGAAGGTAAACTTTGAACTGTTGCAGTCGCTTTGTTTGTCTGAGGTACTTTTAAGAACTACAATATGCTATTTATTAAAGCATGCATGAGAGAGCAAAGAGAACAAGCAGCTGCTCTTTCGCTGTGCAAGGAAAAGGGCCAAATGCGTTTTTATTCTCAAGAGAAGGCGCTTTCCTCCAAAACTCTTAATGGTGTGATATAAGAAATTAGGTGTAACACTTGCCTGAGGAGGTGTATGAATTATTAAAGGAGTAATGATTTAAATAAGTAAATAATTCATACTCCTCTTTTACTGCACATCTAAGAGAACTTTCATTATTTTTCAGAGAAAAATGGTGTGTGATGAGGTGAAAATAGACACATCAAAAATAGCGATGTCAAACTTCTGGTCAAGGGTCAGATTGGAAAAATGGCTACTTAATAACTTTTTTTTTTTTTTTAATGCATACAAAACGGGAATTCTTATCATCCAAAAGCAGCTGTGTGCTTATTTAATAAACAGTTTTAGAGTAAAACTAATAATAATTGACTTATTTCATTCACCCGAAACCATTAGATTGGATATAACTTGATCATATACAGTATAATGAATAATAATAATAATAATAATAATAATAAATACTACTGCTACTACTACTACTACTACTACTACTACTACTACTACTACTACTACTACAACTACAACAATTAAACAGCAACATTGAGAAAAGAAATAGATACTACTAACCTGATTTTTAATAAGCTACCAGGAGAAGGAAAAAAAAAAAGAAAAAAAAAAAAACCTTGGCCTTGGGCTCATTTTAATTACATGTTTCTCAGTCAAACTCTGACAGCATCAAATCAGTATTAATATATGAAATGTAATAATCTTTGAGTGGAGATGGTTGTGAAATTGACTTGAGTCATGAGTAATTAAAGATTTGAGTTATAAGATGTAATATTTTAAATATATCTTGCCAACATAATAAATGGATGTGTTTTGGCATTAATATTTTCCCTCAGAACATTTTGTGAGCCAGAATAGACTTTTTTACTTGGATAAAATTAGCATTTGTGGTCAATGGTCTTGCTCGTTCTCAAGTCATTGAAATTCAGTGTGTAAATACTCTCTAAAATCACTACCATTTATATGGTTTTCACAGTCATAAATTGTGCAACGATTGTGGTCAAATATGCACAGACACAATGCAGAAACACACGTATATATGCACACACAAAGTCAGGGAAATGAAGTGTTGTGCTCCGCTGAGCTCTTATTGAACGACAACAGGAGTGAATTATTGCTGCGGGGGTTCTGGCTACATCAGATCAGACTCTTTGTTTTTTGTCAAAGGCAAATGCATTAAACACTTTTCCTGGAATACTAATGGAAAACTGTAACGGTTCTGCTGTTGTGTTGTAATTGTACACAGCGGTGAGTCAGTTTAACTGCTTTCATCTATAGCCAGTGCTTTTGTTTGTGCGCTGTCCATGGTGCTGATCTCAAGTCAGATTCAAAACTATCCACTCTTTAATGCACAATTTGTATGCATTTTGTGTAGTGTTGATTAAAAACTCTATAATGCATGCCAGAAAATACTGTTCATTTAGCCAGCTGAGAAAAGCTGAAAGACTTGCGTGACTTAACTACATTTCCTATAATTCTGTGTGGCAGTACAATGTTAAAATAGTGAGAAAGCAACAATTAAATGCACTTCATTTTGCATTTTTTTTCTTCTTCTTTTTCTTTTTCCAAAATCGCTTGAACTACATTATGACATAGTAATTACAATTTACAAACTCATAAGTAGGGACTTCTCATGGGACCACATATCGATGTAGCAGGCATCAAGAGACACATTAGTCTTTCAATAGAGTTTATTCTCATTTCCTCCTCGCTTGTTTCAACAGGGCAAAGAGAAGTTGCTGACCATCTTACACCGTTACATGGACATCCACGGGACAGTGTACTATGAGACCCAGCGGCCCCCTGAGGTCCCCGCATTTGTCAGGAACCACGGCTTATTGCCCCAACAGGAGCTACAGCAGCTTCTAAGGAAGGCCAAGGTATTGTTAGCATGATGGACTTTCACATCTAAGGGATAATGCAGTTTAAATAACTTAGTAACTTGCATAATTATAGCCTCATAGTGGTCTAAAGGACTGAGTGTTGCTTTTGTTCTGAAGCATTTGGATTGCAAATTTATACATGGTATAAAAAATAGAAAGGGATTTTTTTCCCCAGTGATACAGATATAGACTCATATATGTTTGCGTTATGGAGGTGTTTAATTATGAACAGCCAATTTTGGCATTAGAAATCCAATTTGTGTGTGCTAACAAATCAGACAGTATTTCTGAGTCAAAGTCACATTCACAGTCTAAAAAGTTATTGCAAAAGAACATTTGGTAAACATATAAATCTCAAAACTATGACTAGCTTTGCCAGACTAATCTAGTCAGTTTACAAATGTAACTGTAATCAGTTACTACCAAGCACTGGTTGTAGGACTGTCAATTTAAATGATACATTCAGTAAATAATATATAAATGTAATACAATAATGTGTATTAAAAAAGACCATCATGCAAGTTCCATAAGAGATTTTTTCTACAGCAGTTATTTTATGTACACTTATACTTTCCTCATCAAATATCCATATATGTTATTAACTGTGTTTTGGTTGATGATAGTATTCAGAGATTTGATTAAACTTGTAATCAGTTAACACCCCTAACAATCCTAAACATCAATTTTCTCTCAGCTCTTCTTAGGATTTGGTTTTCCCTATGAAGGTCCTGCCCCTTTAGAGGCCATAGCCAATGGCTGCGTTTTCCTGCAGCCAAAGTTCAGCCCCCCCTCGCAGCTCCCTCAATCATGAGTTCTTCAGAGGGAAGCCCACGTCCAGAGAGGTAAGAGCAGTCTGCTGACTCAATCTTCTATGCATCAGCAATTTGAAAAGTGGCCATTGTGCACAAAGAAGTAGCTGATTTAAAATTTAAAGAGAGTCACATACTTTCTTTAGTCCAACATGTTTTTTTTTTTTTTTTTGTTTTTTTTTTACAAAAAGTAATTGCGTAATATCATTCTGACACATATAGTATGCATTTATTCCTGATATTTATTTCTAGACATATTTCCCTAAACTAACAGTTTAGTACTCCCAAAATATGTAACATAGCTATCTATACAGTCTATGGCAGCCCGTTACTGTCACTGAATAAAAATAATAATAATAATAATAATAATAATATATAATAATAAAACAGGTAATTGCAACTTTTTATCTCACTGTTTTTTTTTTCCAGTTATAAGTTCACTGATTTCATTTCTCAGAATTGTGAGATATCATATTTTGATGTCACAACACGTGTAGGATGGACAAACTTGCACAAGGATGAAGGTGAAATCCAAAAGTCTTTAATATAACCCACAATGATGATACAGACAGACAGGCAGCAAAACACGCGTAAATAACATACAACAACATACAATAACATGTCTTTATAACATACAACTGTGACTTTATAGCATGCAATTCTGACTTTGTAACTTTATAATTCTAAGAAAAAAAAAGTCGCAATGCCTTTTTTATTTTTTATTCAGTGGTGAAAATGGGCTTCCGTAACAATTAATATACGGTACATACACATAAGCTAATCTATTATAAAATATGTACCATTTCAGATGTTCATAAATTCATAGAACATGTTCTGTCTCAAAAGACATTAGATGATATTAATTGAAATGCCGTAGCGGTGTAAAATATATATTATACTTTTCTAAAGTATTTCATACAAATACAGCCCATACGTTGAATATAAAAATGTGCAAATTTCAGATTTTTTTTCCTTCTTAATTCTACTGCCTGAAATTCACATTAAAATTCAAACTATGCATCCTTAGTCCAAATTAAGGAATTGTGTTAAAACTTAAAAGGCAATGTCAATTCACTTCTGAATGGCACACAATTCTGCAACCCAGGCTCATGAAAATATGTGCCTCTTTATACATTTCTGCAACATTGTAATTACATATCTTATTGCGCGTTTTGCGTCAGTTTCAAAGTGAAATGTCCAGAGAGTGGAAAAACACGTAACCGTGGCCCGTTTTTATTACGTGTGTACAGGCATGTATTGCTGCATATTTATTACACTGCTTGAGGTAAGTATTACGGATGTTCAGAATTCAAATATCAGGGGGAGTGTCGCTAAAGGTTAATACTCTGTCGTGTTGGAAATATCCCCTACATCAAACCCAACCCTAAACCTAACCAATAGTTTTAACAAATGCAAAAGTGATTAAAAAACCATTTGTTGATGCAGCCGTGCTATTTTAAATTTTTTATGTGGATTTGAGCTGTTTTGTCGAACCGTAGTTTTACAGGGTTCATACCAACGCTCTTCATCACTCAAGTGCAACGCTGTATTGCATGAGCTACCAAGCAAACCTAATGAATTACAAAAATCATGCATATGAAGCTGTATATGTGACGACAACGTTCAAAAGTATCAGCTTTCAAATAGTACAGGATGTTTTTTTTTTTTTATTCATAACATAATATTCTGCAAGGAATTGTATGAAAATTAGGCTTTATTAATCAAAACTCTGTACCTGTAAATCATACTTTGTGTGAAAAGGAAGAAAAGTTGTAGTTTTACTGCCTCTGGTGTTCATTTCAACTGGAAGCTGCAGTGATTCGTACACATAGGTACGTTTTTTTTTTTTTTTTTTCGGTTTTGCAGAGATGTATATAGAGGCCATATTTCCAATGAGCCTATGTTGCAACTCTGCTGTTCGTATAATCCCGCTCTTCAGATCTTCAAAGCTGTGAACTGTGAAAATGAACTCGAGCAAAATAATGAATGTAGTGCACTCATGACAGATAGCACTCATGTTTTCTTCTTCTCAACAGGTGTCATCTCAGCATCCATACACTGAAGAGTACATCGGCAAACCCCACGTCATAACAGTAGACTTCAACAACTCTCAAGAATTCGAGACAGTTGTTCAAGATATACTTAAAGAGAAGGTAAACTTTCATTTTCTTTATTGCAGTTCTGTTACAGTTACTGTAAACACCGGTTGTCGCATCTATATATACATACATATGTAGACTGTCCATGTTTGTATTTATCTGTTTATTTATTTTTGATCATGCAAATACATACTGTCATCCAGAACTGTCTAGTTGTTGGAAGAGGACGTTTGAAAATGCTCTCATCTCCTATGGTGCCAATTAAGCACTAAGGTGTCATGCAGTTTTTAGGTCGGTTTAGTCTTCAGTTCTGACTCAGTTGCTTTCTCCAAGCAGAAATATCCCGTTGTTATGGGAACCCATAGAGTACCTTTTGAAAGTTTGAAATTGCAACTTTTTTTTTTTATCCACAGTGCAAAAATAGGATAAGTAAACACAGACAGAAACATGTAGTTGAATGTAGAGAAAAAGTTTTCAGTTGTAGAGATGCACAAAATGTCAGTCTGTCTCTTCTTACTTTGAGTTACACTGTAACGCTCGGCCTTATCAGAAGATGTTACGATAATTAAAAGGGGTCAGATTATACTGTGCGAGGTAAAATAAGTGTTTTTAAAAAGACAAGAAAAATGACAAAAGTAGACTGTATAAATTGCATTTTGACACAACGCACAAGGAACTTAACACAATACAACTAGAATAGCTCAGGCTGTTAAAGGCAAATTGTCCATTTAAATAGTACCATAAAACAGTCCTTAAGATTCCTAGTGGGTTTAAGTTCCAAGGTAAAAGTGTCCGCCGGTGTATATACAGCCCAACGAAAGTGATAATCCAAAACATGTGAGAAACTGGAATGGTAACTTTATAAAACAACTCCACAATCCAGCATGTGTTTGATCAATGACCCTGTTTGTTTGTCATGCTGCTTGCTTTATACTGGTCTACTTCCTGTCATGTGATTAATCCCATGAACATTTAAAGACATACACACATTAAAATGATTAAGAGGATTAAAATGGCTGAGACAACTGTAAAACTATCAAAACTCATTTACAGTCATGGCCAGAAATATCGTCACCCTTGTAATTTTGTCAGAAAATGCAACCCTTCTCTCAGAAAATTGTTGCAGTTGCAAATGTTTTGGTACTCACATGTTAATCTGGTACAATTCCACACAGAACCCAGAAATGTAGTGGACAAAATTATTGTTGGCACCCTTAACTTAATATTTGGTAGCACCCCATTTGGGGAAAAAAAAGATAATACATCAGTCTTTTCCTGTAACAATGAATGAGTTTCTTATACCTTTCTATTGGAATTTTAGACCACTCTTCATTTGCAAACTGCTCCAGGTCATTCAGATTTGAAGGACGCCTTCTCCCAGCTACTGTTTTGAGATCTCTCCACAGGTGTTCTATGGGATTCAGATCTGGACTGGCCATTTAAGAACTCTCTAGCTCTTTGTTTGTAACCATTGCTGAGTTTTTTTTTTTTTTTTTTTTTTTTTTTTTTGAAGTTTGTTTCGGGTCATTGTCCTGCTGGAAGACCCATGACCTCTGGTGGAGATGCAGCTGTCTGACACTGGCTACTACGTTGCGCCCCAAAATTCTTTGGTAATCATCAGATTTCATGATACCATTCACACAGTCAAGGCATCTAGTACCAGAAGCAGCAAAGCAACCCCAAAACATCTTTGAACCTCCACCATGTTTGACTGTAGGGACTGGGTACTTTTCTTTGAAGGCCTCATTTCTTTTTTCTGTAAACAGTGCCATGATGCCCTTTACCAAACGCTTTACTTTTGTTTCATCTGTCCACAGTACGTTCTCCCAGAAGGATTGTAGTTTTGTCACATAAGTTTTGACAAACTCCAGTCTTGTTTTTTTATGCCTTTGTGTCAGCAGTGGTGTCCTCCTGGGTCTCCTATCATAGCGTCCCTTTTCATTCAGATGGCGACAGATAATGTGAGTTGACACTGTTGCACCTTGTGTCTGCAGATCAGCTTGAATTTGTTTGAAGTTAATTGGGGTTTTTTATCCACGATTCGAACAAACCTCCTAATTTTTCATTAATTTTGCTCTTCCGTCCACGTCCAGGGAGATTAGCTACAGTGCCATGTGCTGTAAACCTTTTGATTATATTGCAAACAGTGGACACAGGAACATTAAGATCTCTGGAGATGGATTTTTAGCCTTGAGATTGTCCATGTTTTTCCACATTTTTTTTCTCTCAAATCCACAGACAACTCTTTACAATTCTTTCTTTTCTCCATGCTCAGTGTGACACACAACACAAAGGTTGAGTCAACTTTTCTCCATCTTAACTGGTTGAAAGTGTGATTATCATTTTGCCCACACCTGTAACTTGCCACAGGTGTGTTTAAATACAAATTACAGGAGCATTACATGCTTGAAAAGCAATTATTTCTTACAATTTTGACAAGGTGCCAATAATAAATGTCCAGTCCATTTTTGAGTTCTGTGTGAAACTTTATCAAGTTTGACTTTTCTTCTCTGTTTTTTGTGTTGTTGAAGTGCAAACAAAACCAATAAGCATGTGAATACCCAAACATTTGCAATTGGAACAATTTTCTGAGAGAAGTGGTGCAAACACGTGTCTTTGTGTAACAGTGTCACAACGTAGTAACTGACAATCAGTTTGTAATCTGAGAAGCATATCTGAGCACTGCATTGTAGAGGATTTCCCATATGTAACAACTTTAATATGAGACATACAAAAGCTATTGTATGACTTCAAAAGACACAATTTATTAGAGCATTCTTCCTGTTTCCAAACACTTCTCCCATCTGCCATTGGTCAGCCATCACTGAGTGGTCAAGCCAAGATAGACGAGCCAAACTGCTTAAACTAAAAGATTATTCTAATAGTGCCACAGATATTTTATGGAATCCATTAAATAAATAAACAAGTACATAATACCACACTACACCTTTAAAAATGAGTCAAATGTCCATAGTACATTAATGACATGCATTGTCAGGCATTAGTTCAGTGAACAGTGTGTATTGGTGCATAGGATGCAGAAATATTTCAGGTTTCTGTCTGTGTCTTTTGTCATTTGTCTGTTTGCACAGGTGGAGCCCTTTATACCATATGAGTACACTTGTGAAGGCATGCTGGAGAGAGTGAACGCTTACATTCAACACCAGGTATGTAGACATTTCAGACACAATACTATTGAAGAACAAATGAAGAGTTCAGATGCAAAAGCCATATAAAGTCCATATAATATTTCTCTTTAAAATAAGCATTTTTTTTTTCAGGCTCCTATGTATAGGTTTCTACTTAAGTACTGGTACATCTGATTGGGCTGAGGCTGGGATTTAATGACTTTGAAGTTAAAAGTATTTGATGGATGTATGCTATGTGTCGAGAGCATTCACTCAGTATCATTTTTGACTGAGATGGTTTTTAGAGGGTTTTGCATCTGAACACTTCAAATATAAACAACCATGAATGGTTATGGACAATTATCAGTTTGTGTGTCCACGTGTCTTAATGCCATTTGCTAACATCCATCAGAAACACGCTATTTGAATTCTGTCATCTTTTCTTATGGATTCTCAGTATGTATCTGGATTCTGCAGATACACACTATCATTCAGCATATCATTTAGCAGGGTTGCCAGGTCCCAGATGAATTTCCAGCCCAAACCCAACTCAGAACCCTCCCAAAGAGAATGAAAAGTCCTTTTCTCTGCTTTCTAATTGCACAGACAAGTGCGGGATTGCCATAAAGGACCTTAAATATTTTAAATATGTCTGTCACAATGTGATAAGCTGGCATAGCCAAAAGTCAAAGTCAAATTTAGGCTGTTTATATAGTGCATCAGCATCATTTTAAAGCAGATTTACAGAAATTATGTTAATGCCTATTATTTAAAGGCATATACTTTTTTGCCTAATAAACAAATTTTCCAGATTATTGATTTAGCAGATTAAAATAAGATTTGGTTTACCTTAAAATGTGTATTGTGAGTGCACTACCCCAATTATTTTAACTTGCTATACTGTAGATTGCACACATCTTAACACAATAAATGGAAAACTATTTTCTGATCTCAGTCAAGATCATAATCAATTGCCTGTATACTCTTTACTCTTTACATACTCTTGTTTTGCACACAAGCTTCAGTGTTAAATTAATTTACAATGTCAAACTCAATTAACCTGCCTTTAAATGTCCTATGTGGGCGAAACTCTGTGAAATCAAATGTGTAAAGAGAGTTTCTCCTTTACTCACTCTTTCAGTGGCACTTAGGTTGCCAGGTATTCATTCCAAAGCTCAACACACATTAGTGAAAAACATGTATTTTAATTTTTTCCTAGTCAACAGATCAAGTTTTTGGCATCCGTGGTACATTATATAAGTAGCCCAAAAAACCCACACCCCCGCTTTTGCAAAATAGCTAAATTGCAACCCTGGCAACACTGTCATATTTTACTGTGATTCGGGACACATTTTTATTTTGAATACTATATAGGACAGATACTGTATGAATTGGGAGCAGTGCAAGTCTGTGATCTGTGTTAGACATGCACACGTAGACAAAAATGTAAGAGAATAAGCGCAAGCATATTTTTGCCTATGATGTGAACTACATATATGCTGAGCTTGCTAGTCAGTTGCCTCTGGGATTTGATGTGCACACATAAAGCGAAACACACACTTTTGAGAGCAACCCTCAATGCTTTGTTCAACACCTTAACGCTCAGTCCCACTTTATCTGAGCTGAAACCTGAAAATAACATACTAAAAGAAACTAAAATAACTAATTTGAACTACAGGCATAAAAGAGTCTTTTAAAAGAGGTCCTATTATGCTCTTTTTTTTACAAAGTCTTGATTTTGTTTTGGGGATGTACTAGAACATGCTTTCATGCTTGGTGGTTTTAAAAACACATTATTTTTAACATTATTTTAACCCAGTCCTTTTTAATATAATTTGCATAATTTATTACAATACATTTCTCCCAGCCTGGCACATAAGGCTTGATTAGTTCCAGGTTTAATGAAGGCCCGCCTTCCGAAAAACTAAATGTGTTGTGATAGGTTAGCTGTCCCACTGCGTTGCGATTGGCGAACAGCTTAGATGGTATTTCAGTACTGCCACGCCCCTTAAAGAAGCAAGTTCAGTGTACAACTTTTAGCGCAAGCTAGATTAAAGTGACTCTTACATTTTAAACATTTTATCTTTTTCTTACAAAAACGCATCAATCCACTACAGGAGGCCTTTATTTAACCCCCGGAGCCGTGTGAGGCACTTTTTTATTATGGATGGATGCATATTATTGGACTTGTTTTGGACTGATGAGGAGAAAAACCTGTCTATGCCATACTGTTACTATACAGTAGTGTTGGGTCCTATCATCCGCCTGCGAGATCGCCAATACCTGATATTATCGTGCTAATGTATTTAATTATTTACATACTAGTTTCATTGCCCGAAACCAGCTCCAGCATAAGGCTAAAAGCAGCTTAACATTATCAAAGAACATCATGACTGATTAGCCTAGCCTATTCTAGTGCAAGTTTATGCATTTTCAAAGACACTCGCGTTATAAGTGAAGCTATCTACACTGTATGATGAATAAATCTCTTCCCACACACTACACACGTCTGCAGCGTGTTATGGCTCTGACGTGGCAACCGAAGTAGGCCGCAGCATGTGCATGTGTAACGCAGGGGAAACGAGGACTCCTCTCAAAACGCAGGTTTTGTTGTGAAAATCTGGCAACCCTGATCTCAGCGATCAATAAAACTGTCAGTCAAACAGATCAGGAAGGTATAATTGTTCAGTTAAATTGTTTATTCAGGAACTGTTCCAAACCAATTTGGCAACAAAAACAACCAAAAAAAAACATGTGATCCACCAAAATAACAAAACCAGGTGTCAAGAGTGTGTGTATGTTCATTTGTATGTGTACGTATGCATACGCACCTTGGTTTGCATGGGTATGCGGTGGTGTCACTTACTGATCAGTGATCCTTAGCAGTTGTATTTCCAAGCTTCAAAAGTGTTTAGGAAAATGTAGCTTGTGTGGATGCTGCCGCACTACTTGATCAACAAAAGAGCTACTGAAAAGCTATTTGATTCAGAAAACAGTAATGCTACCACCACACTATTGAGAAATGTAGTTAACCCTCTGGGGTTTGAGGGGGTTTTGGCACCCTGGAGTAGTTTTCAGTATCTTAAAAACATGTTAATTGCTAAATTAGTTTATAATCAGCACTAACTGGGCTACAATAATATGTAAGCAACATGAATGTACATGTTTGTGTTTTTGAGAAAACAACGTTTATGAATGGTTAGTGAAAAACTAAACTGCTCAAAGTAGTGTAAAGTACTAGTAGTGTAACTAACTGTAGCGATGCTACTGCCCAACACTGATCATAAGGCTCTCTTATGAAGATGTCTTCAGTCATAGTCACATTCACTGTGTGTTTTTTCCAGGATTTTTGTCGCCGCATCAGTCCATTCCCTACAGCCAATGAATCCAGATCATGGCCTGGGAATCCACCCAGTCCTTTCCTCCAGCTGCCCAACTCCACAGCTTTGATCTGGGCTCCCAACATCACTGCTCCGGCCTGCTGGCCGCCCCTCAGCGCCCTCCGGCTCTTCTTGTCTCCCGAGGACTCGTCCTGTGTGAAAACCTGCCAGGATGCTGGTCTAATCTGCGAGCCAGCTTACTTTCCTTTCATCAACAATATTGAGGCCTTCAATGGGTGAGACACACAGCATTTCTGGATTTTGCACATTTTTGCATAAATGTGTTTGTTGTTTTATTTATTTGTTCTTTGTGCAGTGATTATCACAGTTAATATGAAGTTATGACATTGATTTTTTAGGGGACACTTTGTGTGAAACCTATAATTACTATATAATACATTATAATACACACTCCGATCCTTGTTTAGCATCATAATATGCATGCATTCAGTGTTGGGAAGGTTACTTTAGAAATGTAATAAGTTACCCTATTTAAAATGCAATAAGTAGTGTAACTATTTCAAGTAATGCAACTGATTTCATCCAATTACATTTCTAAGAAATTTTTTCAACTCTTAATCATTTTCAAATGTTGAAAGTATACAAGGTTAACCTTACAGGATTTCTTAACACTGTCAGACTTTCAAAATCCTTCATTACTTGAATTGTAAAAATGTAATTTTAAAGCACAGCCACCATAAAATCAGACTTTAATACCTTACACATTTTTTTTTTTCTGAGGTTAAATACAGATTAAAAATCAAAACAATATATAATTTAAAAGCTATGATACTGTTTTTAAAATCAAATATTTGCATAGTTATGACGGGAAACACTGGCGTCTAACAATGCTTTGGAAAAAAACAAACAAAAACAAAAAAACAGCTAATCTTAAAAAAAAGTATGTACATAAACACACACCAATATTAAAAAAAGGTTATCAAATAAGCATGTGTCCTAAACTTCTGAAATATTGGTATCTCATAATTTAGAGCAGCCAATGCAATTTGGGAAAGAAATCAATCAAAAACATTACAACAATACAACAATAATTTTATCAAATACAACAATCATTTTGTCTAAATGTTTATCAACAGCATACAAAAAAAAGACAGACAAGTCAGTGTTATTTCAACTTACAGTAAACTAAAAAAAGTATATTTTCCATACAAACAATCAATATAAGTAATTTTTTTCTTCACTGCTTCACTGGAATGAGCAGCTTATTTACTCCAAAATGCGAATTGTACAATCTTGCAGCTTAGTATCTTTCTCATTTTTTATGTGCTTTTTTTTTTTTTTTTTTTTTTTTTTTGCTTCAATTAAAATCTTTTGGGTCATTTCACAGCTAGTTGGTTTAGCTTACAGCTGACAGATATTCAATCCCTATGAAGAAAATGAATGAAAAATATTTTTGTAACCAAGACCATTGTAAAAATGAGTAATCATTGTTCTCTATTCACTGTGCTGTATTGCGTTTCTTTCCCCTTTTCTTGTCTGCGGTTCTTTGAAATGTGTAAATTGTGTGAATGTGTGTTTTTCAGGCTTAACGCTCAGTGTGAGTCTTTAGAAGCGGAAAAGAATCATGTGTTTCCAGCAGTACACATGGACAGGAGAGAGTGTTTCCAGCAAAAGGAGCCGCTGCTATTCAGTTGCGCTGGAGTCAGCGCCAAACACCAGCGGCTTTGCCCGTGCAGAGACTACCTCCACGGCCAGGTGGCGCTATGCAGGGACTGCCTTTGAGTTTTGACCATAGACCTCTGGAGATGTCTGTGGTAAACCGAGGCTAGTCCTGGACAGTCAAACATGGCCCCAGAACACCGGTATCAACAGGTTTATGGGAATTGTTGGACTGAGGTCGTTGACGTCAAGCTGGAAGATCCGTCCAGAGAAGTGTCCTCACTCTTGGTTACTTTGATCCAAAGCAAAACATTGCCTCCAGGTGAGCTTGTGATGGTAAGCAAGATGGTAACCTGATACTGTGGGGTTCACCATCTTTGGGGTCAGTCTGAAAGAGCTCGGCTGGTGGTGGTTTCAGGGGTGGATGACGTGAGCAGAAAATAAATGCAAAATACAGTTTTGAGTGTGGAGCTCCTTTATGATGCAGGTCAGAGTCTAGAAGCTGTAGCTTTGGGAATGCTGAAAGTGCCAGAACTGTACATGAATTTTAAAGTCAACATGAAAGATTATAGTGAGCTGCAAGATGATGTATTTATGTAGGCCAAAACCCAGAAACAAGTTGCATCTCAGCACTTCTAGTTTCTGCTGTGCTGAAGTCAATGTTATTATTTTTTTTAAGGTTATTGGTTAAATGCCTGAAATGAAGTAATGCATTTAACACAAACTCAAGATAGTTTCATGTTTTATTCTACAACGTAAAATGCATCATAAAGTACCCGCTTGTGATTTCCAGTCAAGGTGATGCAACCTTCCAGGCTGGAATACAAAAATACATCATCACTGCAGCATTCTACTGTATACACAACACATTTTAATGTGTTATATTTTGGAAAATAGGAAATCTAAGGAAATGGCATTTTGATTTGGTCCGATTTCACAGAAGCAATGTGGTTCCATCCATCAGGATCTAATTGGATTGTGAGAAGTGGCTGTCACATACCAGAGTAAAGTTGCATGATATTTTCAGCTAAACCCTGTCCCACAGCTGTCTTAACTGGTCAACTAAATCACCATCATATTTAAATAAAAGTTCAGACTTAATTTAATTTAGTGTTCAGGAAACTTGCAGTGGTGGAAAAAATTATTTGATCCCCTGTGATTTTGTATGTTTGCTCACTGACAAAGAAATTATCAGTCTATAATTTTAATGGTATGTTTATTTGAACAGTGAGAGACAGAATAACAACAACAACAAATCCAGAAAAAAATGCATTTCAAAAAAGTTCTAAATTGATTTTAATGAGTGAAATAAATATTTGACTCCTTCACAAAATATGACTTAGTACTTGGTGGCAAAACCCTAACTGGCAATCACAGAGGTCAGTCATTTCTTGTAGTTGGCCACCAGGTTTGCACACATCTCTGGAGGGATTTTGTCCCACTCCTCTTGGCAGATCCTCTCCAAGTCATTAAGGTTTCGAGGCTGACATTTGGTAACTCAAACCTTCAGCTCCCTCCACAGACTTTCCATGGGATTAAGGTCTAGAGACTGGCTAGGCCACTCCAGGACCCTAATGTGCTTCTTCTTGAGCCACTTCTTTGTTGTCCTGGCCGTGTGTTTTGGGTCATTGTCATGCTGGAATACCTATCCACGACCCATTTTCAGTGCCCGGGCTGAGGATCTCACCCTAGATTTGACGGTACATGGCCCTGTCCATCGTCCCTTTGATGCGGTGCAGTTATCCTGTTCCCTTAGCAGAAAAATACCCCCAAAGCATAGTATTTCCACCTCCATCTTTGACAGTGGGTATGATGTTCTTGAGGTCATAGGCAGCATTCCTCCTCCTCCTCCAAACACGGCGAGTTGATTTGATACCAACAAGCTCAATTTTGGTCTCATCTGACCACAACACTTTCACCTAGTTCTCCTCTGGATGTTCAGATGTTCACTGGCAAACTTCAGATGGGCCTGTACATGTGCTTTCTTTAGCAGGGGGACCTTACGTGTGCTGCAGGATTTCAGTCCTTCACGGCGTAGCGTGTTACCAGTTGTTTTCTTGTTGACTATGGTCCCAGCTGCCTTGAGATCATCAACAAGATCCTTGCGTGTAGTTCTGAGTTGATTCCTCGCTGTTCTCATGATCATTAAAACTCCACAAGGTGAGATCTTGCATGAAGACCGAGGGAAACTGAGAGTTATTTTTTTGTTTTTTCCATTTGCGAGTAACCACACAATCTGTTGTCACCTTCTCACCAAGCTGCTTGGCGATGGTCTTGTAGCCTATTCCAGTGTTGTGTAGGTCTACAATCTTGTCCCTGACATCCTTGGACAGCTCTTTTGTCTTGGCCATGGTGGAGAGATTGGATTCTGATTGATTGATTACTTCTGTGGACAGGTGTCTTTTATACAGGTAACAAAAAGAGATTAGGAGCACTCCGTTTAAGAGAGTGCTCCTAATCTCAGTTTGGTACATGTATAAAAGACACCTGGGAGCCAGAAATCTTGCAGATTGATGGGGGATCAAATACTTATTTCACTTATTTCCTAACTACCTTTCTTGGCCTTGAACATGTCAGTTGTGTTGCTGTCTATGTAGGGCCAGAAAGCTCTTGGATTTCATCAAAAATATCTTAATTTGTGTTCCAAAGGTCTTAAAGGTTTGGAACGACATGAGGGTGAGTAATTAATGACAGTATTTTCATTTTAGGGTGAACGATCCCTTTAAGGTTAGGGTTTGGATTAAGTTTAGGGGTTGGTATTTGTTTTTAGAGATTTGTAGGCTGTGATTGACACAGCTGGTGAAATCTTTAGAAACAGCTGCACGGATTTAGAGCCAGATAGAGTCAGAGCTGAGTTTGCAATGGTTTGTAAAGAAATAATCTTCTCCTGAAATACCTATTTCATCTACTTTTGAGGAAGCTTTTTTGGCCACAGTTCACCAAGTTGACCTGCATTACCAAGAACAGTACCCTGAAACAGCCTGACTAATCTATTTGCCTGCTGGTTTACATAAACGCTTTCAGATACAAAGGTCTAGTTTTGCATTAGAGTTTCAAGAAGGAACTTTTTTTGTGAAAACTGATGTTGTTTAGGAGAAGAAACAGCAACTAGCACATAGGAAATAATGTATTAGCTGTAGTTTCTATGCAAATTTGGGTCCACATGGTTGCTGCTACCACCTCAATCTGGGCATTTCTTACACATTTCTGTACACATTTTACACTTTTTAAAGGTAATAATTATAAAATATATTAGTTGTTTAAGTTGAGATATGGTGTTTTTGTTTTCACTGTAACCACTATGCATAAATGCAAAATAGTCAAAATACACTTGGATGGCAGTAGAATTAAAGGAGAAGTCCACTTCCAGAACAAAAATTTACAGATAATATACTCACCCCCTTGCCATCCAAGATCTTCATGTCTTTTTTTCTTCAGCTGTAAAGAAATTATGTTTTTTTGAGTTAAACATTTCAGGGTTTTTCCCCATATAATGGACTAGTATGGTGCCCCGATTTTGAACTTCCAATATGCAGTTTAAATGCAGCTTCAAATGATCCCAAATGTGGTTGTAAACGATCCCAGCCAAGAAAGAAGGGTCTTATCTTTCAAAATGATTGGTTATTTTCATTAAAAATATACAATTTAATATACAGTCCATTATATGAAGAAATGAAATTTCTTTATGGCTGAAAAAAGAAAGACATGAACATCTTGGATGACAAGGGGTGAGTACATTATCTGTCGATTTTGTTCTGGAAGTGGACTTCTCCTTTAAGATCCAGTTTAACTCTTTATTTTAAGGTGACATTGTTACTTCAGTAATACCTATTAACAACATGTACTTACCATAAGGTGGGGTTAGGGTTTGGTTTAGGGTTAGTTGCTTGTAATTATGCATAATTTACTGTTTATATACACAGTAGTAAGTGCATGTAGCATATGTAACTGTCACTTTAAAATGAAGTGTTACCAGATCCAGAATGCTTTGAATTCACAGCTAAAGAAATGAATAAAAATAAGTGTGAAAATGAATGTGTCGCAGAAGCTTGCTAATAGACAATTGACCCCGAACCTATAAAATCTGACCCACTTTGGATTTATTTTGATAGTTTGTAATAGGTTCATAACAGAAAAAGTGAATGCTCAAGAATAGTTGTATCAAATTAAAAGTCATTTCAGAGGCAGAGTGCGTTATTACATTTTGATGAAATATTACAGAGAATGTTTTATTGAGAATAACATGTACTATAAGACCAGCTGTGCATATTATGTATTTACGGTCAGTTTTGGTTTCATGTTGACTTCTAAGTTCATATGGAATGCGATTCTCTGCTGTGAAAAAAAAAAAAAACTCTCTCTGCTTGCAGAGAACAGATGTGAATTATTTACGGATTGACTGAAATTCATTGTGTAAATATGTGCATTTTACATATTTCATATGCGCTATTGTTTGTACAAAATAAAATATACTTTTAAAATGAGTGTATTTACATTTTTAGCTGCTCCATCTGGGGTAAAAATAAATATAGAATGTTTCATAAGTGTAAAACTTCAGAAAGCATTGGGACTATTGACTGTAGAGATACGTGTGTGTGTGTGTGTGTGTGTGTGTGTGTGTGTGTCTTTTTAAAGCTGTTGACTCAGATATGCGTGATATTCGTTGTTCGTTCCTGTATCATGCAGAGCTGGCGTTCTCAAAGCAGGAGGAATTCTGGGATATCTGACAGTGATGATGCAGCTTTGCCATCAGCGGCATCATCTGAGAAACCTGCTGAGAATAGAAACTCATGCCGGCTATGAGACAGAGAAGAGCTGCTCTGTTCTTCAAAGCTTTTCTTAAAAAAAAAAAAAAAAAAAAAAAAAGATAAAGATAAAGAAAATACTGGCAGTGCAGTACATTCTTACATTTTTGGACTGTAACTCAGGTCCCCTGTCTAGATTTCTTTTTTTAATTTTGGGGTAACACTGGAAAAGGGGTGCCCTAAAAAAAAAAAAAAGAAAAAAAAAGAAAGAAAGAATTTTTCCAAGATATAAGCTACTGGCAGTTTAAAACAATTAATCTAAAATTAATCTTATCATTTTTTTTTGTCTGTTTGTTATATATAACTATACAACTATAGGATAATATTTTTTATATTATTTTTATAATTCATTTATACAGTATTTACAGTATTTTGTTTGTAAAACAGTGAGGATCTCAATTTATGTGACAGCATTAAGCTTGAACAGAAAAAAATACACTAAATACTAATGAATAGTTAATAACTAAACAAACTAATTTACATAACTGAGTCAAAACTAGGTTTTGTTAATGAATATACTTATGAATATTACCAGTAATGGCAACACTACATTGTTACAGGCCAATGTTAGTAATAGTGGCATGAATAGCCTACTAGAAAAACTTAAATATTAAAAAAATCTATAAGAGTTGAACTTGTTGAAACAGTAGAAAAGAGTTTCATCATGATTCATATCATCTTCCGTGAGGCATCTTTCAGTCTGTCTATGAACTACAGACTAAATTAAGCTCATACATTTATCAGTCACCCCCTCAACGCTTCTGTCTCTATCCATCTATCATTCTAGATTCCACATGTCAATATATGTTCAGTTCAGCTTTAAACAATGTTTAACAAGTGTTCTTCAGGCTATTTTACAAAAGGGTAGTTAAACCAAATTCACAGCTTTAAATCCATTTCAAGCAGTATCCCCAACAGTGAGTCGAACACCAATGGAATACATTTCTGCTCAAATATGGATTGAAATCGCAAAGTGATAGTTTTTATTTCCAAGAATGTGATTCACTTTGTAAGTCTGAATATTGCAACGTAAAAAAAAAAAAAAAAAACGCTTTGACGCTTTGCGCTGGAATTCACACTCTGCTTCTGTGAACCATAAATCCTGCCTACTTTAATTTGATTGGCCATCTCGTTCATTTTGACATCGATGAGCGCTGAGGCATACCAGCCTAAATTAAAAATTTAATTTTTAAACCTTTTTACCATCCTAACAACAAACAGAGCACTGCATAATGGAGGCCATCAGTACAATGCAAGAATTTCAAATATATACAGTCATGGCCAGAAATATCAGCACCCTTGCATTTCTGTCAGAAAATGTAACCCTTCTCTCAAAAAATTGGTACTCAAATGTTTATGTATGTATGTATGTATGTATGTATGTATGTATGTATGTATGTATTTATTTACTTATTTATTTATTTATTGGAACATTGGAACAACAAAAAAAAAAAAAAAAAAAAAAAAAAAAACAGAGATGAAAAGTCAAACCTAATACAATTCCACACAGAACCCAAACAGTCAAGGCATCCAATGTCAGAAGCAGCAAAGCAACCCCAAAACATCTTTGAACCTCCACCATGTTTGACTGTAGGGACTGTGTTTTTCTTTGAAGGCTTCATTTCTTTTTCTGTAAACAGTGCCATGACGTCCTTTCAGAAAATCCCTACTTTTGTCTCATCTGTCTGTTCTCCCAGAAGGATTGTGGTTTTGTCACATAAGTTTTGGCAAACTCCAGTCTTGCTTTTTTATGCCTTTGTGTCAGCAGTGGTGTCCTCCTGGGTCTCCTACCATAGCGTCCCCTCTCATTCAGATGGTGACAGATAGTGCGAGCTGACGCTGTAGCACCCCGTGTCTACAGATCAGTTCGAATTTGTTTGGAAGTTAATTGGCGTTCTTTATCCACGATTCGAACAATCTTTTGTTATATATTTTCTTTTAATTAATTTTGCTCTTCTATTCACGTCCAGGGACACACAGGAACATTAGGATCTCTGGAGATGGACTTGTTGCCTTGAAATTGTCTTTGTTTTTCCACATTTTTACACTTTATTTTGATCATCCACTTTAGACATTCTACTAACAGTAAGTAAATTTCCAACTGCATGTCAACTAGTCATCAGAGTATTAGTAGACCGTCTGCTTAATATCTTCTAACACTCTTCTAAACTTTGCAAGTATATGTCAGCTTATTCTAACCCTAAACCTTACCTAACAGTCTGCTCTGAGAGTTAGTTGACATGTGACTGCAAATTAATGAGAATTAGTTGACATGTAGTTGTAAAGTTACTTATAGTATAGAATGTCTAAAGTGGACTATCAACATAAAGTATTACCCTCAAATCCACAGACATCTCTTTACACTTCTTTCTTTTCTCCATGCTCAGTGTGACACACAACAAAAAGGTTGACTCAACTTTTTAACTGGTTGCAAGTGTGATTACTATATTGCCCACACCTGTTACTTGCCACAGGTGTGTCAAAATACAAATTACAGGGTACAATTGGAACAGTACCTGAGTACAGCTGAGACACCCAATTCATTGCAAATGTAAAATACCTTTAAAAATGAGAATTCAACACTTTTTATTTCCATTCAGTATTTTATTTGATTATTTGTTTAGTTAAAAGTAGTTCATATGTAAAACATTGTACAGTAATGGCAAACAGCGATACAAAATTAAATTTCAGTTTATCATTTTAATAGTAACAACTGAAAATTTGAGTATAGTAAACAGTAAAAGAGTAAAAAAAAAAAAAAAAAAAAACTCTGAACAACTGCAAACAGTAATAATAAAACAGATCAAATGCAAACAATAACCTAATAAATATAATAACAATAAACATTATAAATAAATGATACACTGTGTCTCAACTGTATACCGCTGACCACCTCGAGCAGCTCTCTAGATTTTACAATATGTCAGTTTTTAGAGCACAGATTAAGGTATACAAAAATGTAAGTTAACCTTATCAGTCATGTAAAGATGAGAAGTTATTCAATGTGGAATGGACGTGGTGAAATGAAAAACTTACATTAAAAAAAAAAAAAAAAAATCGTCTATATCTTTGGACTGGAGAACCACATGTACTTCAAATTTCCCACGATCGAAGAAGGCACTAATACGCATGCGTGAAGCAAATTTTACAGATCAGACTTGTTATGTAAGCAAGTTATTTAAAGTGTTTCAAATGCACCCCTGTAACAACTGTACCTAGTCTACCCTACACTACCATTCAAAAGTTTTGACACACCTTGTATGTTTTTTTTTTTAATTTTTATTAATCTAGAAGACAATGAAACTATGACAAATCTAATATGTAGCCCACAAAAACGTGTTAAATAACCCAGAATATGATTTATATTTTTGATTCTTCAAATTAGCCATCTTTTTCTTGCCAGTTTTAAACATATAGGGATGGTTTTCAACCTTAACCACTAGATCATCAGTTGTCTTGTGCAGAGAAACATATACATACATATGAACCAAGACCATTGAACCAAGACCATTGAACCAAGACTTTTATTTTTTCAGTGAGAGGTTTGTTCACAATTCAGGAGTTCTCAGCGGGTACATTTGGCTGTGGCATTTTGCACTCAACTGATATCTCTGCATTTCTGAAAGAGACATAGAAAAAAACAGGCATATGTAAAGAAGAATGAGACCCGCATGGCTGCAGAGAACAGAGAGCAGTTCCGGCCATGGACTCAAAACTTCAAAAGCTTTCAGGAAAGCTTTGAAATCCATGGCCTTCAGAGACTTCACACACAAAACGTTGCATTGGGTTCAAATGCCTTATGCTGAACTGTGTTCAGAGGTAAATGTCCTTTTACAATTATGGCCTTACAGCAATTTATTTACAGCAGTCGCGGTAAACTTCTACTTTACAGTTCTGAGGTTTGATTTCTCTACTCTTTCACTGTCAGTCTTCAACTTTGCTAATTTAACTAATTGTCACTAATATCACTGCAACCGAAATATTACATTAATCCAGGGTGTGGGTCCACTATGATCTTCTACACACCACTCACCTGCGAATTGAAGCGACGACCCTACATTAGACTAAATTAACATCAGCACATATGTGACCCTGAACCACAAAACCAGTCTTAAGTAGCACGTGTATGTTTGTAGCAATAGAGGGTATGCACTGACTTTGCATATTGCATATTGATGCAGTCAGAAATCGTGTTTTCGAACACTTATATGTGTCTGATTTTGACACCGGGGAAAATAAATAAAGCAAATTTGCCTGTGAACTCATTTTGTAAATACAAAATAGGTTGGTCTAAATCCTGGTGATCACTTATATCAATGTTATATGTATGGTCATATCATCCAGATGAAAAACGTACATAGTTTGTGTCAGTGTTTATTTAAAAACATCCAGTTATGCAGAATTTAAGATGGTAAATATTTAGCTGATGACTTGTCAATACGATATAGTACAATACAACATATAGGATATGATTTTACTGCACAATTCACCATATTAACATGAAATGATAACTGCAAATCCGTGTTTCGCTGCCTGGAGGCCATTTGTTTCTTTGAATTGCAGCGATTAATTTGCTTCTCTTTTCAGTAGCTTTCAGCAGTCTGTAAAAATATACCTCAGGTTCCATGTAAAATGTCTTTGTACATTCAATCGCTAAGCTCGTTTTGGTTTTAGAGGTGTTTTGTGTGTTCTGTCGCAGCATTCGCGTTAAAACCAATGCTGCCACTCAGTCTTTTTGCCACTCAGTGGGCGGAGCCACAGCCACTCCAGCTGACGATGACGTCACATGCATACCCTCTATAGCCAACAATACATTGTATGAAATTAAACTGTCAAAATTATATATTTTTCTTTTTATGGCAAAAATCATTAGGATATTAAATAAAGATCATGTTCCATGAAGATATTTTGCAAATTTCCTACCATAAATATATAAAAAAATAATTTTTGGTTAGTAATTGCAAAGAACTTAATGTAGACAACTTTAAAGGTGATTTTCTCAAATTTTTTATTATTTTTTTTTTTGCACCCTCAAATTCCAGATTTTCAAATAGTTGTATCTCAGCCAAATACTATCCCAACAAACCATACATCAATGGAAAGATTATTTATTCATCTTTTAGATGATGTCAAAATAACTGAAACAAAGCTTTCTATTAGGCTCTTAAGATTAAGATTTTTTTTTAAATGATCAGCATATTTTGTAATAAAATCATCTCAGTGTGTAAAATCATTTTGCACAGTCCATTTACCAAACAATCTAAACTTTCTTGGAACTATTTAATTCTGATGGATACATTGTTTTGCTTTTATAGTGATGCTTCATATACTACGAGATATGATCTGGGCGATATAAAAAAAAAAAATAAATAAATCAATAAAAGTCTTACTATTTTTCAGCCTTTCATTGACATTTAATATATATGTTAATTTGTTCTCTGAAAAGATGCCTTTTTTATTTTCCAAGTAGATTCAAAATGCTTAATGCATATCCTTATAACAATCAACAAAACAAGAAGTTTCCAACACTGTTTTTCACAAAATGAACACAGAGAAGCATGATATTTTATTATTTTTCATTATTTTGCAATAAAACAGTGCATTAAAATAAAGAGGAATAATTACCTAATGTATTTTCACAGACACACCATATGGAAAATGCCACGCTGAGACTTTCGTGAACATTTTTGAGTGATAACACTACAGAATGGTTGTATTGTGAATCGATTTACTGAAATGGAGAGATATGCACTAAACAGGTCCACTCTGGCAATTCACCGTTTATTGTATTAGGAGGTGCCCCCACATTTACATTTATATTTATTTTCTAGATAAATGGTTTCTTATCAGAGCGCCAGGCAAGAATATGCATAATGTGCGTAATTACCCTGCACAAGATAACAAAAGATGCAAATCAAGCAGCAAGCTGAAGCTCGACTGCGGACGCAGTCGTAAGGTTGAATTGGTGGATGCGTACTTCAAACGTTCAGCTGCATGCTGGCTTATTCCCCACAATTTTGCAAGAATTGTTGTGAGAATGTCTGGAGACTGACCTTAAGACTATGACTGCTCCCATTTACAATATTGTTTTCTTTTTTTGTTTTGTTTTTTTAATGCACAAGGTTCCCAGCATGTTGCTGCTAGGGCTGTGCTATTAATATTTGAGTGTTTTAAAACAAAAATTTTTGGAATGTCTCCGGTTTAGTAGATTAAAAAAGTTTAATTTTCAAGTATATCATATTCCAATGTTTTATCAAAAGATGTCCCTGGGCTAAGCCCTGAATGTCCAGTGACCCTACAACCGTCTGTTTCTCAGTGTTGGATTAAGCAGAAAGCTACAGGTAACAGATTGGTGTGGTTTAATCTGACAAACACGAATCTCTGACCTTTAGAGGACATCCTTTCCTGAATCAGCAGGGAAGGCAGCTTTAGTGCTATTTTAATATTTTTAGAGGTTGTTATTGTCATTTCAGTCTGCATGGGCTTCCAGTCTAGTGGCTTAATCAGCAAACAGCACAAGTGAAGCAGAGACTGCTAATGAACCCTGCAGTCTGGCCTATTTAAACAAATGGACCAGTTTTGTTTTTTTGTTTTTTTGTTTTTTATAGGCAAATGTAAAGACATTTTTGGATAATTTTTCATTGGTATTTTTTTTAAAACATGGATGTTCTCCTCACATTGTTTATTAGCTAAAGATCTCCTCAACATAGCAATAAAATATTAGGAGTTTGTAGTACAGTAAAGGCGGTACAGGAAATACCACCATGATGTTTTAATTTTTTTTTGCATTGGTGTTGGATGTATTAATGCCAGTGGCGTTTCATTTTCTTTAAACGGAATCATTCTTTTTTTTCTATTGGGGTATAAGCTGAGGCTATTTTTGATGGCTGCTGTGAGATTCACATGCTCATATGCTGGTGAGCTTCTGTCTGTTGTCTTAATCAATATGATGAGTTATTTCTCAGACAGACACGTGTAGACACATTGAATAATGGTGTCTGCAACTCCCTCAGCACTTATGTTGTTACACAGCCAAACTGTCCAGGGTGCTGAAACACTCAAAGACCCAAATCGTTATTAGAATTGAAGTTGCCGTATTAAGCATTGCAGTGACCAAGCAGTAGCTGTGTTTCCATTACCTTTTAAATTGAAAATTGAAAATATGACTAATGGAAACACGTCGAATTTCGCAAAAGCTCCCATACATTACAAAAAAGTTTTTACGCTCACTTGAGCTGATTTTTCAGGTAATTCGAAAAAGGAATATTTTGCAAAACTGCAATGGAAACGGTTTTGTCGCATTTACAGTTCACCTTGCCTACGTAAAAGTCACATGATCATTCTTTAATGCACTATAACCTCATAAAACACCTCATATGTGGCTGTTTGCACAAGCATTGACTATAAATTGTCAATTTTACACTGCACAATTCTGCAGAGCTGATCACGGCCACTCTAGTCAATGCTTGTATTTATACCACGCCACGGCTCGTTTTTAGTTTCAGAAGCGGCTCTCCGCGCTACTTCCATAAAGATAGATGCTTACATCTCCTGCGATTAAAATTCATGGATAGTGCAGTGGCTGCAACATAAAAAGAGAGAAAAAAGACACATAACTTTGGTTAATGGAAACGCTGTCATTTCACATTTTCAACTGACATTTATAAAATATAGCAAAGGTGAATATGACTATGATTGATTTATTATTTTTTTATTTATATCATTATTACTACTTTGCAGTCTCTAGGACCAGCTCTATAGCACCACCACCAGTTTTAAAAATCCATGTTTCTACTTTTTACTCACTGTCTTACATTCTGTCCATTACAGCCACCATTTTTACTGTATGTAGTTTAATTGTTACCCCTATTTCAAATTTTGTTCAACTGTCAAGAAATCTGGCTTAGATGACTATTAAACTGAGGCTGACATGACAGGATTTAGATTTTCTACTCTGTTCAAAAGTGACACCAACACAAAATTCAGTTTTAATGTTGACCTGAAACTGGATGAAAGGTTGTATCTCAATAACTCTTACCAAATTTGTTCACAGAACCACCTACAAGTCATGAAATCTAAAAAAAAAAAGAGAATGATTTCATTTTATAATTTTTGAAAATATTGTAAAAAAAATTTCATGGCATTCCTTGATCAATACTAATTCCAACAATATGTGATGTATCATTCTTTGTCCACCACTGTGAAGTACATCCAATTAACGAAGTGTCTATTTACAATGAGTGCAAATAGCCTGCCTTGTTGGCAGAGGCTATTTACACTAACTCTGTCTATGAACGTGTGGTTTGGATTTGCAGTGGCGTAGGTAGTAAAACGTGTAGAGGTGGCTTTTTGATGCGATTGACCTGAGTTCGAATCCGCCTTTTGCTGAACTTCTTCTCTCTTTTCACGTCACATCACATCACATATCAGTAAAGGCATTTATATTTAATAAAATAAAGGACATAATTTAAAAAAAAAAAAAAAAAGATATAATAAAGTGCCTCACGGGTGTTGATCGGTTAGGATTAGGGGTACGTCTAGGGAGAGCTTTATTATGGAAGCCTGTTTCCGCCACTGAATAAAAAATAAAAATAGTAATTGATTTTTTTTTTTTTTCTCACAATTTTAGTTTAATTTGAGTTTACATCTCGCAAGTCTGACTTTTTTCTCAGAACTGTGAGATATAAACGCACAGTTGCGAGTTATAAAGTCAGAATTGTGAGATTTAAACCTTTTTTCTCGCAATTGTGACTTTTTTTATCTCACAATTCTGACTTTTTTTCTCGCAATTGCGAGTTTGTATCTCGCAATTCTGACTTTTTTCTCAGAATTATGAGATACAAACTCGCAATTGCAAGTTATAAAGTCTAGTTCTGAGGAGAAAAAAGACGTTCATATGTTACGAGTTTATATCACACAATTTTGACTTCATTTCTCAGAATTGCAAGTTTATATCACATAATTTTGACTTTATTTCTCAGAATTGCAACTTTATATCTCGTAATTCTGACTTTATAATTTCCAATTGCAAGTTTATATCATGCAATTGTGACTTTATTTCTCAGAATTGCGACTTTATAACTCACAATTGTGAGTTTATATCACAACTCTGAGAAGAAAAGTCAGAATTGTGAGATAAGTCGCAATAACTTTTTTTTATTCAGTGGCGGAAACAGGCTTCCATACTTTATTGCCCCAAGGCAGCATCCATTTAATAATTTTAATAATAAAAGATCATTTATACTCAATACAGTATTGCTTACTGTTTTATAATGCACTACAATACTGAGGTACAAATATCTGCCACTTACACTAAGTAGTATAAATAGCATCTAACTAATTTTGAAGAAATATATATGTGTATAAATATAATCTATCGCTATTTTCACTTAGTGTAAATAGCATATTGCTGAGGATATGTTTACTTAGCATAAATAGAAACCATTGCTATTTTCACTTAATGTAAATAGCATCTATTGCTAAGAAAATATTCTATTTTCACTTAATGTAAATGGCATCTATTGCTATTTGCGCTTAGTGAAAATAGTAACTGCCATATATTAAATACAGCTTGTCCACCATTATGAAATATGTATGTAAGCCTATATATTGGGGTTGCGAACTCCAGTCCTGGAGAGCTGCAGCCCTGCAGAGTTCAGCTTCAACCCTAATTAAAACTCACCTGCCTGTAGCTTCCTAGTAACACTTTAGACCTTGATTAGCTTGTTCAGGAGTGTTTGATTAGGGTTGAAGCAAAACTCTGCAGGGCTGCGGCTCTCCAGGACCGACATTTGCCACTGCTATATATAATCCTCCTACAAATTCTGTTCAATTTTATCCAAAATGTACTTTTTGGATCTTTGAACTGATCTCCACAGAAATGACCAATGGATTTTCGATTTTCACTACTGATACAGAAAAAAAATATTTTAAAGGGTAAATCATGCATTGTACCTTAAGATCCACTTAAATTAGTTGATTAGTTTTGACACTGACAATATTCCACACAATACAGAATAACTGTCTATAGGACGGCATACAGGACACAGCTAGATGGAGCCCTAGACTGTGTACAGCTAAAACAAACCACTTGCATTACAATCTATGGCAGAAATTGGACCATCCAATCCATCCATCCAGCTCTACTAAAGAAAGTCTAAAAGTTGGAAGAGTCACTGCTTGGTTTTTAAGTGAAACTTCAAGAAACATTTCCTAAGGGCCTGTCCCAGGACCTACATTTGCAGTCTTGGCCAGCTGAGACTAAGCGTATCCCATCGTTCATCATGTTCAGGAACTTATGTGACCTAAATTCGCACATTATCAAATAAAACTTTCCAGTGCAAGTTAAATTAATTCAACTGGTGCAGAAACAAATGCATTTTGTAAAATGTTTGCAACTAAATTTAAACTTTACCTGCATTTTTACAACAAGCGTGTCCCATCGGGTAATCAAAAGTTTTTCACACACTTCAACTGAATCTCCTGCGGATGTTAACTTTGATCTAGTTTCCAATAGTAAACCTAGCATAAGCAAAGGAATTACAGTGGTCGAGGATAACAAATGGTAAAATGATTTGAAGCTTCTTTTGGGAACAGTGCGTTTGGTTGGTCAAAACAAGCACCACATAATTAAGCAGCTTTAGGCTTTTGTATGGTCTTTCTTGTGAGTTCTCACATTACATAATATTTTATTTAGAATGTATGGATAAATAAATAAATAACACAGGGACATTTCTAGAGACAGTTCCAACTAGAGACAAGCAATCAAATGGAGATTGTCCACAGAGAATGGGTTTTCATGCTGTTAACTGTTGCAAATGCATTCATCTGTCAGAAAGTGGCAGCATAAATTCAGAATGCATTCTTTTTTTTTCAGTTTAGTTATTAAATGCTCTTTTTAAAATAGAAAGTTTTGAATTCTGAATGTTACAGTATGTTTTCATAGTACGTGAATCTCTTTTATCTTAAGATCAAGGAAAATTTGTCTCGGAAAATAATGTATGAAGAAAATTTTGATCCCTTAAAACCTGAAAGATGAAGAAGCATTGTAAACATGTGGAGCCAACTTCAGACTGGATTATTACTGCACACTTTATGATCTTCGGCCTCACAGACAACTATAGATTTCAAAGCAATTTCCACAGGGCTTTTAGAGCGACAAACACACCAAAGACCATTAAAAAACCATACAGCTCTGCCAGACAGTTAATAATAATGCTTATTAAAAGCACACATTTCACAGACTTAAGAAGAGAAAATGCAGTTTGATATTTTTCAATATGTTTTCTACTTAAGAGAGGCAAAGCACCAAAGCTTGACAATCCCAGTCACTACTTTTCTACATTTTTTTAAAATCATTTATAAAGACTTCATAACGTTTGAATATACATTAATTTACATTTCAAAACTGAAATACTGTTTACCTTTAAGCACACAAATTACTACTAAGTTATATATTATTTTCTATTTCCATACTCCAGTTGGCATCACTCCAAGAGCAGGAAATTCATTTAGCAAATGGCACACAAACCAAAAGAGAGGCATTCACTGAATCCCAAATCAAATATACAGAGCTCAAGATTGAGTGGCCGCACATAGGCTATGCAAGAGTATAAACTCACAGCAGCCACAATAGAAGTGTAGGGTCCCATCTGGAGGAAATGAGCTTTGCCTTTCAATAATTTGGAGGCTTTGGTGTTGTGATGTGACACTGGGTCCTAATATGGTCTGACATAACCTTAAAAGCCTCCCTGACAGGCCACAGACTGATAGTGACACATGGTTCCATCTTCACATTTTAGCAGTCTGCTGGTATAAAAGCGAGTTAAAATGATGAATAAATCAATGTATGAGAGTAGATCTGAGCTGCATTTTAAAGTACACTGCCGTGTATAGTAATAGTAAATCACTTAAATAGAAATGAACATCATTATTGAGGAACAGTACACTCTAAAAAATATCAATTTGGGTCATTTTTGCAACCCAGCACTCAGTCAGAAAAGAACAAACTCAGTGCTAGGTTGTTTTGAGCCTACTGGGTTGGGTTGTTTATTATTATTATTATTATTTTATGTCAACTATTGGTTACAAAATGACTATACTGCTGAGTTAAAATATTAAAATAGACTGGAAATAAGTTGTAAATCACTGTGACAAATGCAGAAAGAATACAGTAACAATGTAGGAAACATTAATATTCAAATTACGAAATTTATTGATAAGCAAAAACACCTAGAAACGGAGCAATGGACACAATATTTTATAAGGGTTAGCCAGTTTCATTTCTTTTTTTCTGCCAACAAAAATAATCCAACTACAGCCAAAGCATCATGCTGCCAAGGAACACACAGACTGAAAACCTGTAACAAACACAGAAGGTCGTGAGTAAACTGTGTATCGTAGTGAATCGACAGGATTAAAGTATTTTAATCATTCATGCTACATGCCATTCTGGCTTTTTCAGTCACCAAGAACTGCTCGAGTGAATTTGGTATTCGACAACAGCTCCAGTTTTAAGTTTTAACAGAACCTGCTTCTCCCTATTGAAAAAAAAAAAAATGCATATGCTGGTTAGGTATGTTTTGGAGTATGGCAGCTGGTTTGAGCTGGTTTAAGTTGGTCCTTAGTTGGTCATGAGCTGGTTAAGCTGGTCCGGAGCAGGAGCTAGTTGCATAGGATCAGTTTAAGACCAGCACATGACCAGCTTAAACTAGCTCATAACCAGCTTATAATCAGTTCAGGGTCAGCTAAAACCAGCTGCCATGCTTCAAAACATACCTAACCAGCATATGCATTTTATGAAAAATAAAATTTTTAATAATTTTGTAAGCAAAAGAAAACATTTATGTTGCTGCTATGGCAGAGTTACGTTCTCTCATGCAAGATGCTGGTCCAAGTTGGTTTATGCTGGTATAGAATATCCATGCTGTTCTCAAGCAAAATAGAGCTGGTGATTCTGTTTCACCAGCAGGGTCTTGCAGGGTTTAGTGTCGATAGGCCAGTTTTCTATAGTGTAGTGTTTTTCATAGCATCCCAGCAAACCAGCATCCCATTATGGGATCCAGCAAACCAGCAATCAGCACCCCATGCTTGTCCCAGCATGCAAAACATAGCCTATGCTGGTGACTAGCAATGCTGGATTTCTTAGCAGGGTAGTTAGCTTTCAGCTGCAGTCTGTCCAGTGTCTTTTAGCTCAACTTTTTTGGCCCTGATGTAGGCGATATGAGGTAACGCGAGGTGGCGCCACAGTAGGCTTTCCTCAATGCTAGTTCCTT
The DNA here is from genome assembly GCF_022985175.1 of Labeo rohita. NCBI lineage: Eukaryota > Metazoa > Chordata > Actinopteri > Cypriniformes > Cyprinidae > Labeo > Labeo rohita. Next base: position 35,123,147 of record NC_066871.1, read on the forward strand.
GCCATTGGTTTGGTGTATCCCTACCTTTACTCTACAGTCTCAACCCAGAGTTTGGACTGAAAAACAACCCAGCATGTAGAATGTGGCTGTGGGTGGTTAAGTGCGTAATTTATTAGACCAGAAACATAACAGACAAGTAGACAAAAGGTCGCAAGCTAAAAACATTTAGATTTTATCTAATTTGTTTAACAAGATTCCATTTAAACTTTTGCTCTGCTGTGACAACTGATCTGAAAGGGAAACTGGATGCAGAGGAACAGTTAATTAATGTACCCCTTACTGGCAATAGCAAAAAAATGTGCTTGTGCTGCATTATGAACTAACACATTTAGAGTACAAAAACACATAAAATTAAGCTTCTGTAGCTCCCTGAAGTATTTGTGTTCACATACTTGTGAAGAGTATTCTTTAGGCCTTACATTTTTTACTTCTACTGCAGTTGTAATGATTGCAGTCATCTGACATTAATTCTGGGTTCCATTCAATTCGTTTCTTTCTAATAGGAAAAATGTAATAAAATCTCACTCGAAATGGGACAATTCTGATTGTGCAAAATGTGTGATGCTTTATTCATTTTAGGCAAATAAAATGCATCACTGAATCAAAGTTCCTACATTCCATAAAACCTGCTTAGCAAACATTTGCATGAACAGGTGTGTAAAACACAGTAAATGATCCTTTCTGATGATTATCGTACACCTGCACAACAAATGCTAGCACTGCACAGCATCGTTTACATTCTGAAATTTGGTTAGTGGGAGAATTTGGGGCTGACAATCAAACACCTGAAAACCAAATAGCACCATTTCCAGGCAATATAACATCTTAACAGAAGTATTACTTGTGACTTTGAAATGAATGCTTTCTTTGTATACTGATGTATTAATGCCATCTGTTTAATACTATAGTTACATAGCTAATAATACTGGTTTCACATATTGTCCTTTTTGATTTATCAGCAAAATATCACATGAACAGAACCCTACTTGTATTCAGGGATGCGCTACTGGGAATGTGAAAATGTGAAAAATCCAAAATGTTCCTTGAAGGATCACATTCATTTTACTGAGTAAAGATCAAGTATATTTTATGAAAGTCCTTTATATAAGCAGTAGTAAAAATATGAGGTGGCAAGGGGGGCCTTTTACCCCACACACAGGGTAAAAGGCTCACCAGCATGGGCTAAAAGACACACAATATTGATACAAATACTTTAGCTATTTTTTTTATTTTTTATTTTTTTAATAATGCCTAAGTTAATACTTATTCAAAACTATCACTTTAGCAAAGTTTGTATTATTTTACACTGTTGTTAAGAATTTTAATATATATATATATATATATATTTTTTTTTTATATTTTTTTTTTTAAATGCAATAACAAAATCATTTTAAAATGTAAAGATTCTGGAACAATTAAAAAAGATACCATAGTAATTTAATATAGATTTACAGTAGCAACAACAAATAATATTTTATTATATGATATGATTAATAGCAAATATGATGATTTCATTCTAAACATGGTGATTATCTCTAAGATGAACACCCAACATAATATATGATATTTACCATCTGAATCTAACAATGTTATGCCAACAAATGGAAAAGTCAGCCTTCTTTTAATTATCATGATAATTATTGTGCCTTTTAGCCCCAACAGCAGGGACACTTTTTACCCGAAATACCATACTTTTACATATCCTTTGTCATTATTTAAAAACAGCCATTTTGATTATCTTAAACAAAACTGAAAATCATTAAAAAGAGCTTTGTCTCAAGACATATTCAAGAATTTTAGTGATTTGCTACTTAAATCTACAACATTTTTAAAAACATCAAATAATAGATCAACTAAGCACAATTTGTTTGCAAATTATGTGAAAAAAAAAAAAAAAGTATCTTGAAAAGTGAATGTTTTGGAAAGTCCTGTGCTACTTTTTTTTTTTTTCTGCCATCTAGTGGTTTAGAGGAAAATAATATCAAAGGTGCCTTTTACCCCAGGTCACCTTTAGCTCTGTTGTACCCTGCTATTAGCAGTATTTTAACATTTCTTAGGACACAATTTGCCCAGTTTTTTAGTTTATAAAATTATACTTTTTAATGTACTTTAAGTGTGTACTGTGGACTATACAACAAAGGAACACGCAAACTGTTAGTTTACTAGCTTAGTACTTCCAGTTCTCTTTAAAGGATATTCACAGCAAATATTAGTTTAATAGCTTATACTCTAAATACATTTGTTAGTAAACTTAATATGTATAGTTGAATATATATACAGTCATGGCCAAAAATATCGGCACCCTTGCATTTCTGTCAGAAAATGCAACCCTTCTCTCAGAAAATTGTTTGAATTGCATATGTTTTGGTATTCATGTGCTTATTGTTTTTGTTTGCAACAAAACAAAACAAAAAAAAAAACTGAGAAGAAAAGTAAAACCTTTATAAAATTTCACACAGAACTCAAAATTGGACAAAATTATTGGCACCTTGTCAAAATGGTAAGAAATAATTGTTTTTCAAGCATGTGATGCTCCTGTAGTTTGTATTTAGACACACCTGTGGCAAGTAACAGGTGTGGGCACTATAGTACACACTTGCAACCAGTCAAAATTGATGACTCAACCTTGTGTGTGTCACACTGAGCATGGAGACAAGAAAGAATTGTAAAGAGTTGTTTGAAGATTTGAGAGAAAAATTGTGGAAAAAACATGGACAATCTCAAGGCTACAAGTCCATCTCCAGAGATCTTAATATTCCTGTGTCCACTGTGTGCAATATAATCAAGAGATTGACAGCCCATGGCACTGTAGCTAACCTCCCTGGACGTGGATGAAAATTACAATGAAGGATTGTTCGAATGGTGTATAAAGAACTCCAATTAACTTCCAAACAAATTCAAGATGATCTGCATACACATGGTACAACAATGTCAGCTCGCACTATCTGTCACCATCTGAATGAAAAGGGACGCTATGGTAGGAGACCCAGGAGGACACCACTGCTGACACAAAGGCATAAAAAAGCAAGACTGGAGTTTGCTAAAACTTATGTGACAAAACCACAATCCTTCTGGGAGAATGTACTGTGGACAGATGAGACAAAAGTAGAGCTTTTTGGTAAAGGACATCATGGCACTGTTTACAGAAAAAGAAATGAGGCCTTTAAAGAAAAGAACACAGTCCCTACAGACAAACATGGTGGAGGTTCAAAGATGTTTTGGGGTTGCTTTGCTGCTTCTGGCACTGGATGCCTTGACTTTGTGAACGGTATCATGAAATCTGATGATTACCAAAGAATTTTGGGGCACAACGTAGCGGCCAGTGTCAGAAAGCTGCGTCTCCACCAGAGGTCATGGGTCTTCCAATAAGACAGAGACCCGGAACACACTTCAAAAAGCACTCAGAAATGGTTACAAACAAAGTGCTGGAGAGTCCTTAAATGGCCAGCAATGAATCCAGATCTGAATCCCATAAAACACCTGTGGAAAGATCTCAAAACAGCAGTTGGGAAAAGGCATCCTTCAAATCTGAATGACCTGGAGCAGTTTGCAAAAGAAGAGTGGTCCAAAATTTCAGGAGAGGTGTAAGAAACTCAGTCATGGTTGCAGGAAGTGATTGATTTCAGTTATCTATCTATCTATCTATCTATCTATCTATCTATCTATCTATCTCGCAAACATGGCACTGCTTACCCAATTCTTCCCTACACAAGAAATGGCAAAAAAAAAAAAAAAAAAAAAAAAAAAAAAACTGGGGTTTGAGATTTCCATTTCCTCAGAGAAATGTCATGCCATCGAAAAACTAGGATGACCAGAAAAATCCTCCAGTCAAGTCTGTGATTTGCTTTCATCTTGTGCCACTATCTCAGCTGGGTGCCAGTAAATCTGCTCAAGCCAGATGACCTCAAGCTAACATTATGCTTAGGTCCTACACGCTTTTCAGCATAAGGCAAAAGATGAAGGTTCTCCTGTCATTGCTAGCATAAGATGAATGCTAAATTCATGAGCCAGGAGAGGTGCAGAGGGTGAGTTGAAAACATGAAATTCACTAGCAATAAAATATGATCTGTAATCTTCACTCGCCAAATCCTACTGCCGCATGCAATGTGCCTATTAAAAGACTACAAACAAGCTGATAAATGTTATCAGTGTAATCAAGCATGTTGGGCAACATTATATTTTGACTGCAGAATGAGAATTTAAGGTGAGAGTATAATATTCCATAACATTTAAATGAATAGTCCACCAAAAACTCATTATTTAAGCTATTCCAAATCTGCATGAATTTCTTTCATCTGACAAACACAAAAGATAATATTTTGAAGAACGTTCCTTTTTTTGCAATACTGTGGAAATGAACAACCAATTAAGTTAATGAGGACCATTAACTTTTTGGTTACCCATATTTTTCAGAATATCTTGTTTTGTGTTCAGCAGATGAACAAAATTCATACAGATTTGGAACAACTCAAGGGTGAGAAAATGATGACAATTATTATTTTTTTATTTTTTTGCAAACTATGCCTTTAAAAGACAGAGTACTGAGCGTATCTACTTGTACTCAGAAACCTGGAGAAACATTTTCAGATGTTTGTGGTGCACCTGTGTGTCAGTCCTCTCTGAAATATTTTCATTTTCACCTCATCTTACAAAAGACACAGTGTTGGCAAAACAACCAGCGTGAACAAACCTTGCTCTCTTTTGACTCTCTCTCTCTCTATTTTTCATTTATCTAGTTCTCTCTTTCTCTCTGGTGTTCTCTCCCCTGTGTGACAGGGAATGTGTGTTTTCAGCCCTAATTGGTTAAGGGTCTGAAGTGAAATTGGCTCGTTCACTGTCCTCTCTCAGTGGAGGGAGACTGGGCGACTCTCAGCAGAGTAAATTGTGCATGGAGGGAGTGTAATTGGGCTGTTAGGGCTGGAGCATTCTATAATAGCACACAACTCTGACAGTCACACTGTGTACAAACATCGCTAGATAAATGATTCTTTTCAATCACACTGAGACGTCAAAATGAATTATTTCAGCCACCATTCAGGAGCGTGTAGTGTAGCATTTACTTTCACTAGCTGCACTGGTCTGCAGAAAGAAAGAAAGAAAAAAAATCATTCTTTCTAGCTGGGTAAAATGTTGGTACCAGTCAATGTGTTTACGTTAGTCTGACACAGTTAGAGTTTTGAGCATCTGCATGGGTCTGGACCAGTTTTCAGCTTATTCTGGCCAAAAATCACCCCCTGTCTGACAAAAGGAAAAACAAACAATCAATTTTTTTTACTAAATTAAAATGTTAAATGTTCCTATCGTACAGTAATAGACATGAATAAAACTACTTATTTAACTGCCCAGCTGTATCAACCTGTGAATCTACAGTGCCCTTCACTAATATTGGCACCCTTAGTAAATATGAGCAAAGGTGGCTGTAAGAATAAATCTGCATTGTTTATCCTTTTAATCTTTCATTCAAAAAATTCACAATATTCTAACCTATCATTTAAGTAAACCCGTGGAAAGCAGGGGGGAAATCTCTTTATGAAATAAATGTTTTTCTGTAGTTCATGTTGACCACAATTATTGGCACCCAATTATTGCAATGTCCTATATTCAAGATAACAGCTCTGTGTTTTCTTCTTTAATGCCTGAAGAGTTTGGAGAACACCTGACAAGAGATCAGAGACCATTCCTTCATACAGAAACTCTTCAGATCCTTTAGTTTCCCAGCTCCATGCTGGTGCTTCTTCTTTTCAGTTCACCTCACATATTTTCTATAGGGTTCAGGTCAGGCAACTGGGATGGCCATGGCAGAAGCTTCATTTTATGCTCAGTGACACATTTTTGTGTTGATTTTGATGTTTGATTTGGATCACTGTCCTGATGGAAGATCCAACCACAGCTCATTATAGAACTTCTAACAGATGCAGTCAGGTTTACATTTTTTATCTGTTGGTATTTGCTAGAATCCATGATACCATGTATCTGAACAAGATGTCCAGGACCTCTGGCAGGAAAATAAGCCCACAACATTAAAGATCCAGCAGTATATTTAACCGTGGGCATGGGGTACTTTTTGTACCAAACCTATCTTGAGTGTTTGCTGCCAGAAAGCTCTTTTTTTTTTAGTTTCATCTGACCACAGAAGCCATTCCCATTTGAAATTCAAGTTGTGTCTGACAACTGAATATGCTGGAGTTTGTTTTTGGATGAGCAAGGAAGATTTTTCTTAAAACCCTCCTAAACAAAATGTGGTGACGTAGGGGCTGTTTGAATTTTTTTTTTTTTTTTTTTTAGTCTTTTGGCCCCAAGACTCAACTAATCTCTGCAATTCTCCTACTGTGATCCTTGGAGAGTCTTTGGACACTTAAACTCTCCTCCTCACCATGCATTAGGACGATATAGACACACATACTTTTCCAGGCAGATTTATAACATCTTCAGTTGATTGGAATTCTTAATTATTGTCCTAATGATGGAAATTGGGATTTTCAATGCTTTAGGTCTTTTCTTACAGCCACTTTCTATTTTGTGAAGCTCAACAATCTTGTTCTGCACATCAGAACTATATTATTTGGTTTTATTCCTTGTGATGGATGATTAAGAAAATTTGGCCTTTGTGCTCCTCATATTTATAATCCTGTGAAACAGAAAGTTATTGCTGGACAATATCATACTCTTAGTCATTTTAGTGTGCTAAATAAATGCAAATATGAATGGAAATATACTTCAGAGATATTTTACTCATTATAATTTCTAAGGGTGTCAATAATTGTGCCCAACATGCATATGAGAAAAACATTTATTTCATAACGTAAGTTTCCCCCCACTTTTAATTGTTTTACTTCAATGAAAGGTTAGCATTTTGTGATTTTTTTGAATGTAAGATCATAAAGATAAACAAAGCAGATTTATTTTCATAGCCGTCTTTGCTCATATTTACCAAGGGTGCCGATATTAGTGGAGGGCACTGTACAGGTAGTTATAAATTCTGTAACCTAACCCAAACCCTAACCCTGTATGTTTACAAATATAGTGTCCTCAGAAGGAACTTTTGGGAGTTGTGGCAGGTTTACTTCACTTCTGGGTACACAAATGTCCACAAAACATGATTAAGTACTGTAGATATTATCAAATCTTATCACATTCAGAATAACAAGTGGTGAATGTTACTGTCGTTGTTTTCATGACTGTTTATTTTGTTGTAGTTGAATCTAGTCAAATGTGTGTTCAACATTTGCCCACATTCATACTTGAATATCACCAAAAAAACAGATGGTGTAAAAGTAAAAAAGTAAAATAAAATAAAAATGTGAGCATAATGAATCTGGGGCATTTCCTGTCCATACAGCAAATCTGAGAAGTTATAACATGAGTAAACACATACTTGCTGCTAAAAAAAATAAATAAATAAAAATAAAAAATCCTGCAACGTATCAAAATAAGCCACATGTAGAGAACGGGACTCAAGGTCGTCCGGGATTGTATTACGATGTGTTTGTTATTAGATGGTTCATTGCTATCAATAAACTCTTTGCACAGATCTTCTCCGTTGTATGTATTCACCCAGCGTATCCACATAATGACTCTCTGTCATTCAACCCATCATCACAAAATGAGGGGAATGGATCCTTTTTCATTTTATATGAGCTAATTAATTTCTCCACTACACTTTCCACCATGCTTGACTGTGTCCAGGATCGTGGCCAAGGACTTTGACCTTGCAGCTGCTGGAAATTTAATGGGTTGTGAATGGCTCTCGACCGCCGCTCTGATGGGTGTCAAACTACCGTTAAACAATGTTAATGATACGCTGGATATGATTCAGTGCCATGAAGGTCAAAGCTCATGTCATGATCTGGCCACATTACTGTTATTTTGATCTGTAATTGTCAAACTGTGACAAAACCTCTTGTTTCAAATTCTTTGACATATGTACTTGTGATTGAAACGGCGAATACAAACATAGGATTTAGTTGTTAGTAAATTGTCACAACACTACAATTACAAGTCAACTCCCCCTAGTGAAAAAGAAGTGCACTTAGTTGTATTGAAGAAACCAATTATGCAAATTATGTTTATCCAACAGTAGCATAAAATATTCAGGTAAATATTAAAAAAGTGTAAAATAACAGAGTAGTTGTTGGAAATGGAGCTGATAACTTTGTGTGTGAATAAAACAAACCAGAGAGAGAGAAATAAAAGTGTTATTATGTGCAGACTGCCACCTGGCCTGACACTGCAGTCTAGCTGATGGCCATTCATTCTGACAACCTTCAGGGCAACAAAATAGCAAGAGAGTGAAAAAGGAGATGGGCAAGCTTAAAGTAACTACCTGGAATGACAGAATACAATTTAGAATGGTAAAAGAATTAGATTAGTTATACTACGACCTATGTCTGTCACAAACAGGATCTAAAATTAACCCTCAGTACATACCAAATGTGAGATAAATTTGGCTTTGAAAAGCAAATAACCTTCCATAGAAAATATGAAATACCTAAAACTCCATTTGGCAGCACATCTGTGGAATATTTCAGCAAAACAAAATAAGAAACCAGATCACGATGGGTCTTCTTCACATTTTTTATGAAAATGGCTAACGGCTCACAACTCGATGACTGTTTGTCACCAATATGCAACAAAACAAAACTAAATAGCATACACTTTATATTGTTAATGAAAACGATGGAAAACACCAAATCATGCCATTGGCAGGTGTGAGAAACTGAAGCTTGCTCAACACAACAGCTGTAGGCAGATGTTCTTGTGTCTAGTGTAGAGATTTCAGCCACTGTCTTTTTAGGTCCATTCAGAGCTTTGTGTTTGAGGTCTTTGCTAATGTGACAAGGCTTTCCACAGCCCAGCGCCTTTGGCATTTTGACTTGCACTTAATAAAAGAGCAAAGTTCAGTGTTAAATACTGCCAAATGGCCTAGAGCAAAACAACACACATATGTATGCTACAAAAACTGTGACATGATTCCTTGGGGAGAAAAGTTTTTGGGGGACAAAGTATGTAGCCGAGTTCCTTGCCTTTGCCCACTCATTCTTATGATTTATTGAGCAAGTTGGAGGAAAAATACATTTTGACAGAGAATGTTAAGACATTCCAAACTTTAGAAGAGAGAAACTTTCTCAGCTTCTTTTTAGGAAATTAAGGGCCGCACTCTAGTTCTTTAATCCATTTAATGGATGTAGTTTGACATGGAAGTAAATTATTGGTAGGTGACAACTGATCACGTTGTGAATAAATTCTACACAGGAGCATTTTGAGATTGCGTTTATAGGCCCACAGTATGTGTATAAGAATTAAGTGCTCAGATGCTTTTGTGATTCAGTCAATTTAATTTTAGCTCAATGTCCTTTGACTTTATTGCATCTTTTGTAAAAAATAAATGATTTTTAATGTCATACTAAAATGACAAGAACATCTTGGATGACAAGGGGGTGAGTACATTATATGTGAATCTTTGTTTTGGAAGTAGACTTCTCCTTTAACGATTTCTTCTCTTACATGTCACCATTCATACCATGACACATAAATAAAGTCTTTAGTTTTGTTTTCTTTGTGCACAAAAAGTATTCTTGTAGCTTCATAACATTGTGAACCACTGATGTCACATTCAGTATTTTATCGATGTTCTTACATTTCTAGGCCTTGAACATGTCAACTGCTGTCTATGGAAGGTCAGAAAACTCTGATTTATTTTAAAAAGACATCTTAATGTGTGTTCCCAAGATGAACAATGGTCTTACAGGTTTGGAACAACATGAGGGTGAGTAATTAATGACAGAATTTTTTAGTGAACTATCCCATTAAATGCTTAATATTTTAGAGATTTTAATTAATACAGCAAGTTCAAAAATAAATCACAAAAGAAGGCAGATAAAATAAATAAATAAATAAATAAATGTAGTTAAACTATGGTAACCACAAATTAACCATGGTTTTGTTACACTAACCATAGTTTAACCTTGGATCTTCTATAGATGCAAATATTCTTCAGTATGAAATAACTGCACAAATGAAGCATCTTCTTGTCAGTTTATGGTTGTGTTTGGAACATACATTTAAGTTACATTAAAACATGAGCTGCAGATTCCAATTGTTTTGCTAATGGCTGAATATGAGAAAAAAAAATCATAAATTTGTAGACTATGGTCTTTAACTGCATTTGTATTCTAACAATTAAAAAGCTGAAGAGACGCTGGAAAAGCCAAATCCACTTGTAAAAGATGACTAATGAGGGAGAAATAACTATGTGCACCTTTACAAACTGAGGGACAAATGACTTTCTGTGGTATTCATTAACGTTATGCCACAAATGCCGTCAATAGAGCTCAACCTGTATTGAACACATTCAGTTAAGGTCACAATGACTCACTGTGTGCAGAACTTGAACTATACAGCAACTTTCTAGTTATTAGCCTCAACCACAACACCACCTCACCCTAAAACAAATTGTCACTCTTCACACATCCATAAAATGAATATACATACACGAGCACTGGAGACAGAGCTAGATATCCTTCCCTTGTGAAATTAGTAAATGGGTCAGCAAAGGGTGTAGCTTTACAGAAGTCTGATTAGCATGAATTTGCATCAATGAGTGATGAGCTAAAGGGAAATGTTCCTTTTGCTGTCTTTAAAGGGGATTTTAGTGTCATGCATTAAGCCAAGTAACGTTAAAATCCATATTTTATGATTTCTTTTGGTGGCCGCATAAAAACATGTAAAATCATGTATACTACTTTATCTGCTGTGTGCAGACTGTTAGCCGTATAATTTATGAGAATTGCTTTTGCATGGCATCTATGGTATATCCACGGTTAGTTAACACTCATGTTCTGTTGAGATTGATGTTACTGTCTAAAAATATTTTTCCACTGCATAAAAATAAATAATAATTTTCCCTTTTAAACTGTTCTATTCATCTGATCTAAACAAAGCTGTGAGATATTATTGAAGCTTTAACCATTTATTCTAAAACAAAGACGTTATGCATTTTTCTTAAATGTGACTGGCATCTACTAATTCAAGAAAAACACAAGCGCAGTAAAATAAATTCAAATAAACAACTGATGTGTAGCGTTTGTACGCTTGTCAGAGAAAGGTTAATTACATCTATTTATAGATGTTTCATAGTTGACATCTTTTAAACCTAAAACAGAAGCCACAACTTTCATGGAGGGCATCTGAAGTGCGTTCTCAAGTTTTGTTCATAATAAGTTCTCATAAGATTAGTCATGCATATGTTGATAATGTTCCCATTAAGTTTACTTTAATGCTTAAATAACCAAGTAGTGATGTTTAAAAAACAAAATGTTTTATGAACAATGTAGAAATAAGGTTTGTGTGCTAACATCATTATAAAGTCATTAAAGGAACATGCCACTATTTTTGAAAATAGGCTCATTTTCCAACTCCCCTAGAGTTAAACAGTTGAGTTTTGCCATTCAGCCAATCTCCGGGTCTGGCGGTACCACTTTTAGCATAGCTGAATCTGTTTACACTGTAAAAAACAATTTGTTGAGTCAGCGTAAAATAATTTGCTACCTGGCTGCCTTAAAATTTTAAGTTCAGTCGACTCCAAAAAAGTTTATTTAACTTGAAATGTTAAGTTATGCTAAGTGACAACTTAGATATTTAAACTGATTCAACTAAACATTTTAAGGCAGCTGGGTTACTTACCCAGCTTTTAAGTTTAACAAACACAAATATCTAAGTTGTTACTTAGTACAGCTTAACTTTGTCAAAAGTTGACTAAACTTATTTAAGTTGACTGAACTTAAAATTTTAACGCAGGAGGGTAACAAATTATTTTAAGCTGACTCAACAAATTGTGTTTTCTTTTTTTTTTTTTTTTTACAGTGTAGACTGTTAGCATCTCGCTCAAAAAATGACCAAAGAGTTTCAATATTTTCCTATTTAAAACTGTAGTTAACTTCTGTAGTTACATCGTGTACTAAGACGAAAAATGAAAAGTTGTGATTTTCTAGGCCAATGTGGCTAGGAACTATACTCTCATTCCGGCATAATAATCAAGGAACTTATTTATATAATGCATCTACACTGTAAAAAACAATTTGTTGAGTCAACTTAAAATAATTTGTTACCCGGCTGCCTTAAAATTTTAAGTTCAGTCAACTCAAAGTGACAACTTAGATATTTGAGTTGATTCAACTTTCAAATTTTAAGGCAGCTGGGTTACTTACCCATCTGATAAGTTTAACAAACACAAATATCTAAGTTCTTACTTGGTACAACTTAACATTTCAAGTTGACTAAACTTATTTGAGTTGACTGAACTTAAAATTTTAAGGCGACAGGGTAACAAATTATTTTAAGCTGACTCAACAAATTGTGTTTTTTGTTTTTTACAATGTACAAAGAGTCAAGTTTTAATTAGGAAAAATATTGAAACTCTTTGGTCATTTTTGAGCGAGATGCTAACGGTCTAATCAGATTTAATTATCTATGCTAAGCTATGCTAAAAGTGCTACTGCCAGACCCGGAGATCAGCTGAATGGATTCAAACGGTAAAACTCAACTGTTTAACTCTAGGGGAGTTGGAAAATAAGCCTATTTTCAAAAATAGTGGCGTGTTCGTTTAAAGAACGTTTGTGTGAAAGAACCTTGCCAGAACATTAATCAGAACATGCCCTGTTAGCTGTGTATGCATTTTTTAGTGTATTAAAATGACCCTCATTCTATAAAGGACACCAAAATGAACATGATGGTAAACCTTGATGCTTAACACGTTTATAGATGTTTATGAGTGCATAAACATGTACTCATTAAAGTACCAGGATTACAATCTGGATAGAGAAAACTGAGCTGATGTTGCAATTCCAGCACGTTCTGATGTTTCCCGCAGAGACAAGACCCACATTTCTGAAGAAAGGCTATTTATGTTTGCTTTATTTGGCGCTAACAGTTTTTTTTTTATCACTGCTTAGAGTGTGACTGAATTCTCCATGCACCAATCATGATTGCTCAGATACACTCCTAGCCGGTTAAAGGCACAGAGCCAGTGCAACTGGCAGAATTAGACTGTGTCTATGTGAAGTGTTCTCCACCAGTTTCATATAGGGAACATGCTGTAGGTGATATTTCATGATGTTTTATTTTGACGTGAATGGCAAAGTTGGGTGTCTTCCAAACAGCAAATGCAGATGCTTTCGCATGGCTCGAAAACACAACAACATGACCTAATTTCAACATTCTCACCTAGATTTATGCTTCTTCCCAAGGTAGCAAATATTCATTACAACCTCAAACTCATTTGTGAGGAATAAAGGCATATAGTAAAGGTCAGCTGACTTGTGTGCTGCATGCTAAAGCTAGTGTGCCACTTACAACTTTTCCACTCACAGTTTTTCCATTTTCATTCATAGCTTGCCAGAGATGAGCTATATGAGCAGAGATGAGTAATATTGTCCACGACCCAACAAAAATGATCCGGAACAAACATTTTCCTCCACAAAAGGCACATATTACAGATGCTACAGCAAGACGCCAATTGTCATTCATGATGATTCTGTAACCAATGTTTTTTCATTAGAGTTGTTTATGGTCCAGTGGTACTCCAGCATCATATTTGCACATTTGTAGTTTTGAAAGTGTTTTTGCAAACAATACAGCAGTAGAAATGGCAAAAACATACCTCTACATATAATGTGCTGCAATTCCAGCTGAACATGAACACAGCAACAGTAAACACTTTCATTCCTGCTCACACAAATTGTGATACAGAAAAAGATTTTTAATAAAGACTTATTTTCAAGTGTTTCTTTGCATAATGCTATTATGCTCTCAAAATACTTTTACCATATTGCATGATTTGTAAAATAATACATTTTGATCTTTGCATCACACAACCAGCTCCATACATACAGATTTCTGACATAGTAAATTTGCTTGGTAGCCCACCTGGTACAGCACTGCGCTTGCAATGCAAAAGAGCTCGGGTACAAGTATTATGAAACATGAGTTGCAATAAAATAACTCAGAGACTTGTAGAAGCAAGCTAAAATGAGATTGTTGCTTCACTATTCACTGGACATTTCATTTTCAAACGGTGATACATGCAACAGTGTGATAAAACATTTCCAGTTTTATGTTTATCTGTTTTGGATAAAACTGGATGTGCTTCTATCACCTCTCAGTGGAGATTTAATTTGTAAGTGTTGCAAAACATGCAAGAAGCAACATGAATCTTGAAGAAATGTTGCCACAGGCATGTTTCTTCAATAAGCCTGGGTTGAGTAATACTGTAGTAATTAATGAATAAAAAATTATTTAGATAAGCAAGCCCTTTCCCCCTTTTCTTTAGTTTAAAATCGGTTTAATGGCCATTCAAAGCAACTGAAAAGACTTCTTGACAAGTTTAACAGATTTTAGATTAGCAGGAGCCCTGCATTTCAATGGGCTCTTCTCATCTGTCACCTAGACTCTCTCTCACTTTAAGCAGAAGGGGTGTGTTTGCTTGTTCATACTGATAAGACACGCTGCTGTTTCTTCTGTGTCACTCCGATCATTCTATCCCTCCATCCAAGATGAGGCTGAGAAGTCGGAGTGACAGGATTAATTTACAGCTGGATAGATTTAAAGTTTGGGAGTGGATTACAATTATCGATTCCCTCTTTCTAAAACAACATTGCTGGTTTTCCTCTGGCTTAATAGTTTCAAGCAAACAAATACTGGCATTTGTCACATGAGTTCAATTACAGCATGTGCTGCTAAAAGCTATTTCGGGTGACGCTGAAGACATTGAAGGCTATTTATTTATTGATCTTCATTCTGAGAAAGTCTTGCTCATAAAATGCCTCTATAATACTTCCAGCTCATAAAAGCTGCCGCTGCAGTGCAATCCCTAGAGATAGATCATATCATGGCACATCTCAGCAAAGAAGACAGTATATTGAAGAGACATCAGAAAATAGGGCCCCATGTGTCTATGTGACTTACTGCTGATAGCTTTGCAATACTAACCTTGTCATGTTATTTGATAAATTTAACTTGCTTGCTTGCTTGTTAGTGTTTACAGGTAAATGTTTGTACATTTACTTTCAGTGTAATATATTAAGTATATATGTAATATATACTATATATTATACTAATACACTATAAATATACTAATATATAATCTAATATATTACATTAATAGGCACTGGAGAAGTTTTGAAATGCTCTGATATTTGTGCTTTTTTTAATAAGCGTATTTAATTTGAAATTGGGACCCGAACCCGTGCAGACCCGAGAAATGCCTTAAATTTATTACCCGGACCCGTATTTTTATTACCGTAACCCTAACCCGAACCCGGCTGGGAAGACGAAAACCCTATATGCAAAAACCCGGTCAGCACATATTGCACAGCAAACTGCTAACAAGTCAATAAACAAGTTGCGAAAAAACATTTTGGCTTACCTACTGTTAGTAGCCCTGACTGCCATCAGTCCTCCTTGACACACAGCAAACTGCTTTTAAACAAGTTGCGAAAAAACCATGTTTAGCCCTGGCTCAGTCCTCCTTGACACTAACATTTTCGTCCATGTTAGGCTGTTCCTCTCTCTTGCCGAGTGAAAGAACCTTAATTTATTCATTATTCCAGCTTGGAGCATTTTATTATTATTATTTTTTTTTTTTTTTTTTCAAAAAGCGCACAGAACAAGAAGTGCGTTACACTTTACTGCGTGCGCAGTGGTGTAGTGGTGTCTGGAGAAGTAAGAACTCTTAATTTATTTAAGGTATTGTTTTCCTTATAATGTACTGATTCAAATTAGTAATCAACAATTAATTATCATGTTACCACTTTGAGTTACATGCTCTCGCGCATGCAGGCGGCATTTCTGTCACGAAGCAGGACGAAGCGGGCGCGGGCGCAATCATATTTCAAAGGAAGCCGGCGCCACGGTCTTGCTTTTATTGAGTATTTGCATTTAGTCACGTGCAATTGGATAAGATATTATGTGGTCGACTGTCATGATTTTGGCTAATGCAAGACACTACTGAATGCGCATCAGAGTGGATTTATAAGCGGGTATACACAAAGCCGACTGCGCTGCACCATCGTGCGTGTTCAATAACATGTGCGTCTCTTCTTCAGTAAAAGAAAACAATACAAAACATATGCTTAAGGATCGCGATGCCGGCTCAGCATCGTGATGTCTATCGGCCATCTGCGATGGACGATGGCATCGTCTATCGACCCAACCCTAATATATATATATATATATATATATATATGAAGAGTTCAGATGCAAAACCAGCTAAATCCATCTGACGTCTTTCTTTAAAAAATGCATTTTTATCAGGATATCAAGAGTTTGGTTCCAAAATGCTATAAATCTATTTTGATTAATTTGAGTAAAAATGTGTTTTCTTTACCAAGGAAGTGGCAAGATGAAAACCACTGTTTTCTGTTTCTTTCACATAGCATCTTTAAGTTATAATAACATTGAAAATTCAAATCCAGATTTAGATTTTCAAAGATTTATTATAAAACTTGATTATTTTTCCCACAATGCAATAAATCCATTAGGGGCCTACGCTTACTTTTCTTTTTAGGAGTTTCTGTCAAAAAAAGCCTTCCCATTAGGAGGTGATATTTGACTCCTGTCAATTAAAGGGGAATTTTGCTACCTTTGTAATGGCATTTTTTTTTTTCGTAACTTTATTAAAAGTAGGTAATCTTTTAAGTCAAATTTTTAAAAATATATATTTTGTAAGCTTATATTTATAAAATTTCTAATTAAAACAACAGAATAAGAATACGTTAAATGAAATCAGTATTAATACAATTAATCTGTAAAGAGGTGGCACAAAGAACACAAAAGTGGCTTTTAGGTATATTTTCTTGTTTAATGAGACTCAGAGATGGCATAAGTGCAATCAAATTCATAAACTCTAGTTGAGATGTTTTAAATATACAATTTTGAACAGAGAAATATTAAATGATTTTTTATAACAAAAAAGGAGATCAAATGAAAGTAAAACTGCCAGTAGGTGGCGGCAAGTCACTGATTTAATTACTGAATTATATCATTCAATTGATTCACTCAAACGGCTGATTCATTCAGGAATAAAGCAAGTGACTCTTTTTATGAACGGGTAATTGATTCATGGACTCACTAGAAAATGCATGTTCATTCATAAATGAAACACCGCTGTGTTTGAATGGAGATGCACAGCAGCTCAGTTGTGACTGTTTCAAATTATTTTTGATGAAGAAATAGAGCAAAATCAGGCAATAGTGTTATAGTCAGACAACGTAAGTCACTTAATATTAGCTTCTTGTTTATTTAACTGTTGTATTAAATCAGTATCTCATTTACAATCTCCCTTAAAAATCATTAAAAGCTGTCACTCATCTTAGTTCATCCGATTTCACAAAGTTCCATTATAATCAACAAAGCTCTACACTGCACAATGAATCTCTTATTTACAGTCTCTCTTATTTTGTTTATGAAAGGATTCTTCAAATATGTCTGTGGTACATTACTCAACGTTGCAAACTAGGATGCGGGGTGTATTCAAAATGCCACCTTTACTGTTTACAATGTGTGGAATGGGGCGCTGTGATTGGTTGAGCGGATGTATCGCACTCTGCAGAGAAGGGAGACTGGCGTTTGTGGCAGTTTGGAAAGATAGGAAGAAAACATGACAGAATAACATGGCGGATACCACATTTAGTGTAAAATTAAAAATTGCCTTTTCAATACCGACCAGATACAATACTGATTTTGGCAGGAACTCAATTTTGTAAAAAAAAAAAAAAAAAAAAAAAAAAAAAAAAAAACACTGTTTATTTGCACTTAATATACATGTATTAACTTATTCTCACATTTCTGAGACTTGCATAAAATGTATCCTCTCCAATGAATTTGCACATAGATATGATGTACCCCAGAGGTTTTCAAACCTATCCTGGAGGTATGTTAAATGAAGAAGACATTGAAAATGCGCAGTGCTGTGGGGCCTCCAGGATGTGTTTGAAAAACCTCAAGCAGTGCTTCTCAAGGCTCTCCTGGAGCCCCAGCACATTTTAGATTCCTATCTCATCAGTCAAACACAATTCATGTTTTGCAGTCTCTTCTAATGAGCTGGTGAGTTGAATCAGGTGTGTTAAATGAGGGAGACATCCTAAATGTGCTATGGTGAGGGTCTCCAGAACAGCTTTGAGAAGCACTGTCCTATAGCGCTAACGCTGCTAAAAATAGAACCCCTAACTGCTCGATATGCCAGTTCACTTCCAAATGTTGATGAATGAGCTTTTAGCAGATAAAGGCATTGAAAATTTCAGTCTTTTTGTTCAGGGAAAATGAAACAAAAGTATTAATGACTCAAGCTCCATCTCACTTCTAAAGTTGTAATTACTAATGTTGTAATGTCATGTTAAACTGCTTTGCTGTTGGAGAAAAAAGGCAACCATAATAATAATTCACAATATAAATAATTAGCTTCCATTCATTACAGAAACTGTCTAGTTCTTTGCTATAATTTGAGGTAATGACTCATTCCAACTCCAAAGTTCCTAGTCATAATTGCAATTTTTCTCCAACCAAATGCTATTTAGAATGAAAATGTCCCTCCCCCTTTAATTAACCAGTCGTGTTTCATAGCTGTGAATTAAAGCTTTTTGACCATTTACATAACATGGATAAGCTCTTTGATATTCTTGTGAAAATGAGGTATGCAAAGAGATTGTAAACAGCTACGGTGTAGAAGAACAAATTAGTGATGTCAAAATAATCTAAAAATACTCCATTCCCACTACAGGAATCTTTAAAGCACAAGAAAGGTTACATGAATGTTAAAGAGAATCATAATGGAAACACAGAGTGAACAATGTTTTTGTTTACAAAATATATAGATGGAAAATATATCCTCACAAGACAGAAAATGATGCTTCCCTCACAATTTCACAGGGTATTTAATGTAAGTGACAGTAAACTGCAGTGATACTTTTTGCAAACATTTGAACTTCAATAGGATTCTATCCAGATAAACAGATGGAGAAGATAATGCACGCTATGTGTTGCTTTCATCACCCTAATTATTTGGGAAAGCTCAAAAGATCCAGTAGTCAGGATTGTTTTAGGTCTCGCTTTTCTCTCACTTCTCGACATTTACTAATCAGACTTAACCTGTAATTCGTTATGGACCATAGCCCTTACAAGTATAGTCTTAGACTGAAGTGCATTGTTAGACTATGCTTAATCTGTATCAAGCAAATAAAGCCAGTGTCTCATTAAAAAGACTGACATTACCAGAAACAAATGGCAATGAGCAGTATGTCCAATGAGAAAGCCCCTGTTGAGCACCTTTATATGTAAACACCCCACAATATAAAAGTGTTTTTCCAACACCTACTGCAGCCAGCTAATAGCAAGAAACAAATAATGTTTTCATCAAGCTGTGATTTAAACTAACAGCTATTGACTATTTGAATATTAGGACAAGCCAGACACCAAGTAAGGAGAAGACATACAACTTACAGAACAGAGAAACAATGCTCAATATAGTTTTACAAAATTAAGTCCAGCATGCATACATTTGTATGCAAGGACCAACATTACAAGTACAGTATTTTAATTTAGGCTTTAAAAAAATATATGTATATGATTTTTATATCAATTTATGATGTACCATAAATTGAAATGTAAAGGCATTTAAGATGTAAGCTTAACCAACAATTTTGGTTGCCGTATTCAAGCAGAGTGGACCTGTATTTGCATATCTGTTTCCTGGATAATAAACAGCTGCCTGGAGGTGTTGCTAGAATGGAAGTACCCAATCTTCGCTCAGGGGCATTCATTTCTTTTTAACTCAGCTACCTGAGCTGCAAATGCCATTTGACTAATTACTCTAAAGAAGCTGCAGGAAAATTATTTTATGACAGAGCCACAAGAACGTCCACAGTTTCAAACCCTTACAGTGACTGTCCTAAGATTCAGTGGTACAAGCAGCACAGCTTTAAGCATAGCCTTATAGGGAAATCTACAATTCACACTTTGGATTCCTTCCTTATCTGACACATTTTTTGCTAATAAGCAGATGCAGAGGTGTCCAAACCTGCTCCTGGAAAGTTTTGCCCCAGCTTGCCCCAACACACCTAACTGTAAGTTTCTAGTAAGCCAAGATTATGGAAAAGCTGGGTCTTAAAAATGACAGCCATTGAAAGAACAGCATTGACTAGCTGTTTCAGGTGGGGCTGAGTTAAATTCCTCAGCAAAGTGGTCCTCCAAGAGTAGGATTGGACACCCCTGAGTTAATGAGTTGAATCAGGTGTGGTTGATTAGGACTGGGTTTCTCAACTCTCGACTTTAAGGTCCTAAAGTGTTCAGCTTCAACCCTAATCAAGGACACTCAAAGAAGCTAATCAAGGTCTTCAGGATTAGAAAAATGCAGGCAAGTGAGTTTGATTGGAGCCAATCACACTTACTTGCTTGCCCTAACCCTAACCTAACCTAACCTAAACACTAAGCCTAAACTCTAGCATCGACCAACAGGGGCTAATGAGACTACTCCTACCTATTAAAAATATATATATATATATATATATATTTGCTTTCTACAGAGATATTACAAGTCCTTGTGCAATTTGCCTCAGACCTTTAGGGAATGAATGTTCTTGGTTTGACTGTAGATGAGTAAAAGCACCTTTTCAAACCTCTCGACCATACAAAAGGTCAAAGCTAATTTCTTTTCCCACCACCCTGTGATCATTCATTCTCAGTTATTATGTCATAATGAAAGTGTAGCTTCTGTCTGGTGCTCATTTTTACTCTGGTAGACTCACTGTACGGGTCAATGCGAGCCCCATCTTTGTTTCATTAGAATTTGTAATCAGCAACATATTCATCATGATGATTGATGTGTTCAATATGGCAGGCGGGAATTTGCTTTTTTCTCTCTTATTACTACTAAGTAATCTCCATCAATGCCTCACACACAGGACCAGGCTATAAAATAATAACTAACAGACAATATGCGTTGACATTTACATCTGTTTTCATGAATCAATAGCGTTCATATATTCCACGATCTAATTAAGCTTATATGTGCCAGTGTTATGAGTTTAGTGTGCGTATGGAGCCATTAGTTTTGCTGTATGGTTTGGTTTAATTTATTTTAAAGAGATAGTTCACCCAAAATTAAAAAAGGTCATTATTTCTGTCAATTTCTGTCATTTTCATGCAATTGCAATGAATTCAGAAGAGTTTAAGCTTGAAAAATGACACAAAAGCACCTTTATGTATTATAAAAATGATTGCGATCCCATGAGGCAAATTAGGTTTATACCTTCAAAGGTCAAGAACATACATTTTTAATTTTCAAATGCATTTCAGGTGAATGTAAAATGTAGTTTTTAAAATATGTTATAAATAGATAAAATTTAAATAGCACAGGCATAGGTCCTTTAAATGCAATACAATCACATGATTTACTAAAATATAGTCTGTTTGGTTCACTGTAAACTGTTTCTGCAGTGTGTGATCAGAATTTCTCTAACATTTAGCGACAGTCCCCGGATATTTGAACTATGAACCACCACACTACGTACCTTAAACTCCACTTTCAGAACAACAATTTACAAATAATTTACTCACTCCCTTGTCATCCAAGATGTTCATGTCTTTCTTACTTCAGTCGTGAAGAAGTTATGTTTTTCGAGGCAAGCATTTTAAGATTTTTCTCCATATAATGGACTTCATTGGTGCCCCGATTTTGCACTTTCAAAATGTAGTCAAAATGCAGCTTCAAACGGGTTCTAAATGATCCCAGCCGAGGAAGAAGGGTTTTATCTAGCGAAACGATCTGTCTTTTTTTTTTTGGAAAAAACTATTTGTATACTTTTTAAGCATAAAAGCTTGTGTAGCACTAGGTCTGGGATGTGCATCCACGACACTACATACTATTAAATCACTTCAAAAGGTCACACGGAACTACAGACCCATTGTTTACAAAGCAAACGCGCAAAAACTAAGGAAGTGCAACTAAGTCAAATGCTGTTTACAAACAAAAAGTCCAACGATGTCGGACAATTCTGAAGTTGTATGAGAAAATGAGATTTTTCGTCATACTCTACCTTTTTGAGCTGGAGTTCACAGACAATGAACTTAGACGTGATTCATAGTTTCGTGGATGCGCATCCCAGAGCCTGTGCTGCACAAGCTTTTGTGCTTAAAAAGTATACAAATTTTTATTTTTCAAAAAAAAGACAGATCGTAAGACCCTTCTTCCTCGGTTGGGATCGTTTAGAGCCCTTTGAAGCTGCATTTAAACTACACTTTGGAAGTTAAAAATCGGGGCAGCAATGAAGTCCATTATATGGAAAAAAATGCTTTCCTCAAAATCCATAATTTCTTTTTGACTGAAGACAGAAAGACATGAATATCTTGGATGACAAGGGGGTGAGTCAATTATTTGTAAAATGTTGTTGTAGTTCTCCTTTAAGCAACATAATAAAAACACAGCAATACATACCAATATCAACGTAATAAAATCATCTGTTTTCATGAATCAATAGCGTTTGAACCTGTGTATTAGTGCCACTCTGGACATTTCTCTTTGAAATTGCCACAAAACATGCAGTAAGGTGTAAAAACGGTGTTCTCAAAAAGTACCCAGAGGTTTGTATTTTTATGAGAGTGTGTTTTATTAATTGCTGTGTATTTACAAAAACAAAATGTTTTAATTCCTCGTTTTGTAACAACGAGTAAGGGCTGTTAATAGCAAAAAGAAGAAAGAGAAGAAAAACATGTAAACATTGAAATGGCTCATTATTATGGCAGCAACAGGTATGCAATACAGTTTTAAAATATGTATTATATACAATTATATACATAACTACATTGCATATAATTATACAACTAGTGTGTCTGTTTTCTTATTTTTAAACATAAGGCTTAAATCAGTAAATAGGATTTCATATTATAAAATATGCTTTGAGTAATAAGAATGAATTTTACATAATAATAAGTAGCCAATCCTTCTCTATTGCCAGTAGCAAGTTGTACTTTCTCTGCAGCAGCAGCAGTGTGCGTAGCAGATCTGATTCACCAAGACCAAATGATCTGACATCGTCATGCTAAATCTATTTAGAGAGCAGTCATGATTGAAATATATTTACATTGAAAATGTCTAAAAACTATATGTGGAAATATTAAGTAAATGTATTAATAATTTATTGGTATATTTTGAAACTGATTTAAAAATATATCTGAAAATATACATTTTTGCAGTATGGAATAACTTTGTGTGAGAATTTCAGTTGGTCTGATCTGAATAATTAATTCATGCATTAGTCTGATCAGGGTCTCTACAGTCAATGCACTTAACAGACCACTGGAGGGGAAGATTATCAGTAAATATTGAATTAAATTCTTGTTTCTCTGGACTGCATCTGTTTCTTAAGTTATTGTGTGGCCTTGGAAGACTTGGAATATAGTGCACTACTTTCATATGAGTCCCTGTTCATTATTTTTGCGTCAACCAGCACAGTGCTCAGATTTTCTCCTTTTGTGCTCCACAGAAGAAAGAAAGCCATACGGGTTTGGAACGACATGAGGGTGAGCAAATGATGACAGAACTATTCCTTTCATTTGTTCCACTATCCTATGAATGCGTAATCACATTAACTCAACAATTCTGTCTTTCTGGCCTCCTACACTGTCATAATTCTGAAATGTTCTGAAAGCAGGGCTAATGTTTTCAGCCCTCTCAGAATAAAGATCTGTCTACATGTTAGTGCTAAAACATCAATAAAACAAATGGATCTGTCGCTCTGAGTGCAAAGATAGCAGCAATAGGCACCTTCAAGGTTTACGTAAGAATTATTAGATTGTTGCTTGAGCTGTGTGTGTGCATGTATGCGTTCCTCTCACAGAGAATCCAATGCTAAAGAATGGCTGTTTAAAACAGATAAATAAAGCCGAGCCCATGGGCGTCCTTCAGTGGCTCTAATAAAAGCGCAGTGTATAATTGAATTCATCAGGATTGCACTCAGAGCAATAGGAGAAACTGTTATTTAAAATGATGTTGATAGCGAGCGTTTGGCAGTGGCAGTGCCTGTGACAGATCACTCTGTTTCAGTTCATGTGAAGGGTCCAAAATTAGCACTTGTAAAAGACAGTTTAATTTCCTGTTGAAACAAGAATTTGGGCCAGGACATTTTCAAGGGCTCATCCTTTTTTTAAAAAAGCCAGTAGACTTAATGTCCAATTCCATTCATTATCCCATTTTTGGAATAATACATGTACTTTTCAGGAAGGTCAGAAATGTTCAAGCCATTACTTTTTGGCCCTCTTGTGAAAGTGGAATTGCATGGACTATGTTGTAACTAATTGGATTTCATCTGCATAAAAGCTTGTAATGAGGCAGACTGTAATGTGTACTGGAATCCGTGTACAGTGACTCCATAGAGCAAAGCTGTAATCCAGTATTACATTCATTATAAAATACAGTCCAGTGAACAATCCAAAAAAATGAACTCCTGCACAAAACCAGGAAAGCATGAAAGAACAAAAATAAATATGTGATGACTCAGAACAGGAAAACAGGTGATAGAAATGATGGTAAAACCGTTTATTGCTTGTAAACTCATTCATGCATTTTCTAAAAGCTCAGTATGACAAAATGATGATTAGTATTAAGTCATAACAGCAGTAAAGGTGAACCGAATGAACATGCTGAAGTTATCAGCCTTGGGACACACTCCGCAGTGTCCAATAATCCACTTATATGTTTAGAAAAGACTTTTATTATTCACTTTTCATTAGAAGCTCATTATTGAAATTCATTTAAGAACTGAACTGGGTGTGTGAGGCTTATGAGATGTTTGCGTAGATGCCACAGAAAGCCACGTATTCCTACAGAATGTGCTTTCAAGCTCATCGTGCTGAATGCAGTGTGTACTGCTGATAACCTAGAGATGAAAGGAACCGTCGCAGCAGCCAACCAGTGTCCACTGAGCGTGACAACAAACCTAGAGAGCCGCTAACTGGATTGATATGGAGAGACAGTAGTGCTCTACTCGGGCCAAAACTGGCAGTTTAACCATGTGCCCAGGGAAACAGTTCCCCTGCAGTCTTTGTATAATTTAAATGCACTTTACTCACCATAATTTACACCAAAGAATGCATGAAAGGCTAAAAAATTGCTTCTAGCTAGTAACCTCCATCAATCTTGTTCACTAGGGATGGGAATATTAAAATATGTTTTGTTTTCATTGTACTTAATGTTTCTGGTTTCTGAAAAAAAAAATCCATTTTAGATTTTAGATCTTGAAGAAGAAAAGGTATGTTGATTGATTCAGACATTGAATTGTTGTGTGAGTTGTTAGATTGATTCAAGCCAATAATTCATGGCCCAAGACTTATTTGTGGATGGATGGATAGATGGATGGATGGATGGATGGATGGATGGATGGATGGATGGATGGATGGATGGACGGACGGACGGACGGATGATTGGATGAATGGATGGATGGATAGTGGACAGACAAATGGATGGATGGATGGGAAGGATGGATGGATGGACAGATGGACAGATGGATGGATGGATGGATAGATGGATGGATGGACAGATGGACAGATGGATGGATGGATGGATGGATGGATGGTGGACAGACTGATGGATGGAAGGATGGATGGATAGTGGAATGATGGATGGATGGATGGATGGATGGATGGATGGACGGACGGATGGATGGATGGATGGATGGATGGATGGATGGACAGATGGAGGGACGGACGGATGGACAGATGGATGGATGGATGGATGGACATGGTTGGATGGATGGATGGATAGATGATGGATGGATGGATAGTAGATGGATGGATGGTGGACAGACGGATGAACGGATGGATGGATGGATGGTAGATGGATAAATGGATGGATGGATAGTAGATGGATGGACGGACAGACAGATGGAGAGATGGATGGATGGATGGATGGATGGATGGATGGTGGACAGACTGATGGATGGAAGGATGGATGGATGGACGGACGGATGGATGGATGGATGGATGGATGGATGGATGGATGGATGGACAGATGGAGGGACGGACGGATGGACAGATGGATGGATGGATGGATGGACAGATGGTTGGATGGATGGATGGATAGATGATGGATGGATGGATAGTAGATGGATGGATGGATGGTGGACAGACGGATGAACGGATGGATGGATGGATGGTAGATGGATAAATGGATGGATGGATAGTAGATGGATGGACGGACAGACAGATGGAGAGATGGATGGACGGATGGATGGTGGACAGACGGACGGATGGACGGATGGATGAAAGGATGGATGGATAGTGGACGGATGGATGGATGGATGGTGGACAGACGGATGGATGGATAGTAGATGGACAGATGGACGGATGATAGTAGATGGATGGTTGGATAGTAGATGGACGGATGGATAGATGGATAGTAAATGGATGGACTGATAGATGGATGGATGAATAGATGGATGGTTGGATAGTAGATGGACGGATGGATAGTAGATGGATGGATGGATAGATGGATAGTAAATGGATGGACTGATAGATGGATGGATGAATCGATGGATGGACTGGGAGAAATGGACCAGGATAGAGAGATCAATTATTTATTTATTTATTTATTTATTTCATTTTATTATTATTTTTGAATAAAGAGTAGTTATTTGTTTTTCAAAAAATGAATTCACTAAGGAGCGTAAGTCACTAAATATAGCAACAAGGCAGTGAACATACTGCTTAAGAAATCTTTTAAGACTAAGGCCAAGTTCAAATAGAATTGAGCTAGAGACTGTCACTGGCCTTGAGAAGTATAAACCTGCTTGGTAGAGGTTGTAATGTGAAGACATATTCATATTTATATTCATACTAGGCAAATGTTAATGAAAGCAAAGCCTGGTGTCTTAATGTACTAGCAGCAGTGCATCAGTATGTGTGGCTAACCTCTCATTAGCAGAAGCAATTTCTATGGCTCTCCAAGGAACAGCTGCTGTTGGGAATGCAGCACCATCTGGCCTCCTGTACACGGGTCACGAAGTTTGCAAAACTAGTTTTGTAACACCATGTGTACATAACTTTTTATAAAGTATTTTGTAAAATGTCCTAAGACACTGTTTTCAGACAGTGAAGGTTGGCTATGTACTTTAGACTTAGTAAAGTGTAGTTTATATAAGGTTTTAAATTTGAACAAGGTTTGTCAAGACAAACTGGATGTTTTAGTTTGAAGGTTGTATGACTTGCATATCATTTAAATGCTCAGGTTGAAGAAAGATTTTAAGTTTGAACCATCTGGATGTTACATAAAAATGTAAAATATTTCACAAAGTGGCAATTTGAAATTAAATTGTACAATGTAAATCAGATAAACATGATTTTAAGAAAAAAAAAGTAAGCATGAAGGTCCACCCTTAAGTCCAACTAAACATGATTGTCACTGGGGTGTAAGCAGATTGTACAAAAATGTACAAATTCATACACATGAGCCACAAATTGTGAATTGCCATGAAAGTGTATAGGTTTGAACAGGTGTAAGATAGGTAGTTGCTATGTGCTAAGTGGTTGTTAGATGGTGAATAAATAGTTGCATTACATCTCAGTATTTCCAGTATCTCACCTTCAACTTTAACAATCAATGCCACTTTTAAAGCAATGGATTATTTAAATGCCTTTGGAACAGGCAGGTTTCTACAGTAACAGTATGTTAACTTTGTTAAGCCAGCATAATATGTTTAGTCTCATTTAAATGTTGGATGTCGACATGCCTAATTCATAGAACATTTTCATCCTGACCTTTTTCTCCCCAGCATTCGCAGCTGTGTTCTTCCCCTTGATTAGCGCTAATGCATTGATTAAGAGTAATTGAATGTTTCTCTTGTTCCTCATCTCCACTGAGTTCAAGGCCAAACACATCATTAGGGGCACAGCTCTCCTGCCATGCCATTGCTGTAATTTTCTCTTTTTCCTCTCGAAAACCCTCTTCATACTCGCATTCAGCTTCAAAAACTTTGATGCTTTGCGCCAGATATGATGTTGTTGATGCATTTCACATAAGTAATCATTAATATGCCAAATAGAAAATTAATATTTAAGAGCTGCAAGGGTTGGAATTTTAAAAACAATAAATAAAAAAAAATATTTTTTTTTTTTTAATCATACACTGCATATATTGTAGAGATTACTAGAAAGTTTTTGGCCCAATTTCTTTTTTCAGAATTTCTTCAATTTCTGAATGCATCAACGCTATTTGCCTAAAGTCAGATTCAGTCTTCAAATTTTGGTCAGTAAGTGTTGACAGATTTCACAGAAAATTCTGAATGTATGAAAGCCGGTTTTTGCCACTGAATAAAAATTTTAAAAGGTAAGTGTGACTTTTTATCTCATAATTCTAGCTATTTTTTTTCCTCGCAATTCTGACTTTGTAACATGCAACTGCAAGTTAAGTCAGAATTGTGAGATACAAACTCACAATTCTGAGAACATATCAGTCCCCAAAATTAGACTTCATAACTCGCAATTGCAAGTTTATATCTCGCAATTCTGAAAAGTCAGAATTACATGTTTTTCTCTTGCAATTCTGATTTTATAACTCGCAATTGCAATTTTATATTGCAGGATTCTGAGAAAAATAATTCTTGACTTTATAATTAGAAATTGCGAGTTTATATCTCGCAACTGAAAAATAAAGTCAGAATCGTAAACACAATTCTGACTGTTTTTTCTTAAGTCAGAATTGTGAGATATGAAGTCTAATATAAATATAGATATAATATAGATATACATTCTGAGAACATATCAGTCTTTTTTCCCTCTCAAATTTAGACTTTATAACTTGCAGTTGCGCGTTCATAAATCTCACAGATCTGAGAAAAAAATGTCAGAACTGCCAGATATAAACTTGCAACTGTGAGAAAATTTTTTTAGAATTGCCAGAAAAAAAAAGAAAGTCAGAATTGCGAGATATAAATTTGCAATTGCGAGAAAAATTCAGAATTGTAAGTTTTCATCTTGCAATTCTGCCTTTATAAGCAATTGTTTATAATCGTTTATAAAGTTTGTCACAATTCTGAGGGGAAAAAAAAATTAGAATTGGCAGATTCAAATGCATTTGTGAGAGATAAAAAATCATAATTTTAGAATCAGAATTTTTATCTTGCAAATCTGACTTTATATCTTGTAATTGTGAGTTTATATCATGCAATTTTGAGGAAAAAAAAGTCATAATTGTGAGTTTGTATCATGCAATTCTGACTTGATAACTGCAACTGTGAGTTTCTATTACACAATTCTGACTTCATAACTCGCAACTGAGAGTTTATATCATACCATTCTGAGAAAAAAAGTCAGAATTGTGAGTTTATATCTGCCAATTCTGACTTCATTCAGAATTGGCAGATTTAAACTCACAATTTTGAGATATTCAGTGGAGGAAACATTCTTCCATATGAATCTGTTCAGCCAGAGGATATCAAACTTGTTTGATATTTTGAGCCAACATTTAAAACACTTAGTTACCAGTTTTTCTTTGTAACCATTTACAAAAGTCAGCAAGTGTATGCCTAATCTGTTCAGATTTGAAAAGTCATGTAGTGTTTTATATTTCAGTCTGTTCCTCATACAAAGCTATCATACAACTTCAGAAAACTAAAATGATCTTATTTTCTGATTGGGCAGGTCAAATTTGGCTGGAAATTCCGAGCTTACATTGTCATGTTTGCAAAAGGTCCGGCTAGTATCACATGTGTGGATACTGGTTGTAGCTTGTTGCGACAATA
The DNA here is from genome assembly GCF_022985175.1 of Labeo rohita. Taxonomy (NCBI): domain Eukaryota; kingdom Metazoa; phylum Chordata; class Actinopteri; order Cypriniformes; family Cyprinidae; genus Labeo; species Labeo rohita. Next base: position 35,152,927 of record NC_066871.1, read on the forward strand.
ATTTGTGTTGTTAAACAGATTCAGACTAGCCAACTAGCCAGCATTTAACTAGTATTTAACAGGGACCATTCAAAACAACAACACTTTTGACTTCTGGGAATCACTCACTGTCAAAACAAAGAAAATGAAAAACAGAGTCTGTGTCAAAACAAAATCTGATCCAGATCGGTATATATGATTTTTGGTATGCTTTGTTGGAAGATCTTCTAACTGTCAGATCTTGGTGGAGCATGATCTGCTTTGACCACTATTCCTCAAACCATCAGATTCAACCATGCAAATAAACATTGCCAAAGCACATCTCTCATAAAAGAACTACTCTGTAAGTCACGTGCAATTTGATGTTTCTACCACAGATGGCAGTGGAGAGGCCAACATTCTGTGTTGCAACTTTTGCCACAGCAAAATCTTTATATTTACTGTGTTCTTTTGTGTGATACATAAAGCCCTTAAACTGATTTGTGATAAAGTTCCTCTGTGGAGGAGGACAAGTGCATAGATAAATGTCTTAAATGCACATTTACTAAACACCCAAGTACACAGTCTACAGAGATCTGCCAGATATAGTTATCTCCGGTGCTTTTTTTTTTTTTTTTTTTAACCCAAAAAGATTTATAACATATAGTACATTTTCTCAGTAAGGTGCCTTTCTCAAGGACACCAATGTGATAAGGGATATCAGACTTTTCAGCTGCAAATCAATGACCTTTATGTTATACTAGACAAGACTTTTAAACACTAAAACCACCCCATTTAAAAAGAACTTTTATGTTTCCCAAGAACCCTTATGTTGAAGTTTTCATTGAGTTTTACTTTTTACTTTGCTTATTTCTTGAATAAACACTGAATCTGCAGTTGGGGCCTTATAAAAATAAGGCCAGTAGTGGCAAAGCCTTCGCTATTCAGAACACTACAAAAAAGATTAGCATATTTCAGAGTGATTATGTGCCTGTAAGTATATTTATTCAAATCTCTGCCTAGGCAGTACTTGCATGCATGTTGTAAATATGCTATTTAATCATGGCGAATGCCAATATGCCATATGAGCACAGCTTTTTTTGAATGTTATCTGAGAAATTGAAGCGTTTTTGTGTATGTTTGTGTATGTAAACAGTCAATTAGCTTTTCAAGCCCATTTTGAAAACATGCAACAGCGTTCAATAATGGATTTAAATGATTTGAATTGCAATAAACTGCAGTAACACAGAAAAAAATAGTGGAGTAAGTTGAAGGTCGCTCATCAAAGTTTGATATCTGTTGATGCAAATAAAACAGATATTAAGGGCACAGGTGTGTGGAAGGAGTTCAATTTTAAGTCAACTGAATTAAACTTTCATTTTAAACAAATTCAATGTAATATTAAAAAATAACAATTAAATCAATAAAAATATATAAGCAATATCACACCCGTAGACACGAGATATGGCTGTGAACTGGCCAGAGGCACGAAGCGGCAGGCCGAGTGCTGTAGGTATTCCCAGCATGCCGATATACAGCCATTTCTCACCTCTACGAGTGTGATATTGCATTTATACAACAGTTTGACGGCAGTGTGTAAATACATAAGCAAAATAACAACAGAGTGTATTTAAAAAAGCCCTCAGAACTATTTCCACCACAGATTTAAATCTCAAGTTGACATTTAAACAGATGAGCACAAACCTCTGTTACAAATTCCAAAACGTCACTTTAGAACTAGTAACAAAGGAATGTTGAGTTGCTTCATTGAAAGCTTATTGTATTACTGTATTACTGTATTAAAAGCAGTGTCTTATGTATAGTAGATATTATGAGAGAGAGAGATTAACTGAGAGATTGTGATTACCTGCATTTGATACAGCATTCATTCTTCACATCAATCTCATATCACAATAAATCAATAGTTTGAATGTCCGAAAGGCTCGTACTATCCCTTCATCTGATATGGGTGATTACTGATTATGACGGCTGCTCGGTGCATTTGTTGGCTGCATACAAAAAATAATTTCCTTGCTCAAAACTGCGTATTTTTCAAATAAAAAGTCTTAACTGCTGACAGTCTCTTGTCACCATCTAATAAAGGTCTGGCCAAGGTGAGGCACTAAATACTACTATCATTTATATAAAATCTTATTTATTAAGTAATAATATTTAATAATATTTAATAAACAACAACAACAGCCATCATAACAGCCGCAATGTAATTCAGTTAAAAGTACACAGGCAGCGCTCCGATATACAGCATTGAATTTACGTAATTTACAGAATTTAACCACTGTAGACTGATGAGAGCCAGTGGTAAATTCCAGAAGATCTGGCTGAGGTGAAGCACTCTAAGGCGGATTCATGAGTGCTGAACGGCCAGAGACACTCTGGAGCTCATATGTCATAAAATGTTGATGGAAATTTTAAAATATATGTTATTTTTATTAACAAACTGCATATTTGAAGATCAAACAAGTACATTCTCCTCTGAAAACCTCATATAACTACATTACAGGTTAATAAACCTTTTATTCATTTAAGTAACTATGAATATTTTCATAACAACATGGCCGTCAGGAATGATGAAAGTGAAGAACTACTAAGCATCATGAATCATATTTAAATGCAAATGCTGTTTTGTTCTTTTTGAATAAGAAACGTAGATTACTGCCACCTGCTGGTATGGAAGGTTATTTCCATTCACTCAGGTGCAGAATGTGCTAGTCTGGCAAGTGACTGTAGTCTTTGGGTGTTCAAGCATAACTTTTTGGCCCAGATGCATGCAATGCTGTTAGTTCTTTGATGTCGACTTGGTGTGTCACAGCCTTAAGAGAATCAACGAACAGACTGCGGGTGGTCTGTAGACGTGTCATCTCAAGATTCATCCATGTGTTGATGAGAAGCTTTTAGGCAGTGATCCTGGAGCCCTCCTGAGACCGTCAGCTCAGTCTGCCCCTGCTTCAATCGCTCATCTGAATCAATGGATAAATCTTCTCCAGTGTGATGTACTGTATTAAGGACACTGAGCTCAACACGCTTTAAATATATATGCTAAGTGAGAGAAATGCCAGATCCCCTTATTCACGCACCAAAGCTGATGCTGAAGATCTTTACTGAATGACAGCTTTGCTATTTTAAAGTACAATGAGAAGCTTTTTCATGACCCCTCAGGGATACTGGCCCATTCTCTCTGTACTAATAAAACTGTGCTCACTGAGCCATAACCAAACCTTATCTGAGTCACATCAAAACATTGTGGATGACTGTGTTAAATTCCTAAACTGACCCTACTCTCAGCCCATACTCCTACTCAAGAAAATCACAGACCTTGTTGAGCTGTGTGTGTGTCAGCCTCATCATTTATTTATTAGCCTGCTGAACATCCTCCATGTGTAAAGCTATGAGTGTATGTTTAGACTGAAAAAATGGATTTATTACGCCAACATGCAGCTGAGCCAATATATGCCCACAAACAGAGCCGCCTGCAGGATGCCAGTCCACGGTAAGCCAAATACATGACTTGCTTTGAGATGAAAAGGTGGTCATCCATTTTTGAATTTGTAAATATATGTAATTGTCTGTTTAGTTACAATTTAATGCTATCTATCTATCCATTTATCTATCTATCCAAAAATAATAAGCAGTGGTACAGTTTTGTTAAAGTATTATTTTAAAAATATCATATAAATCATAAGACTTCATACAAATCTGCTTAATGTATTTTCTTTACAGGATTTTTCATACAAGCTTTTTCTACATTAGGATATCAGCACAGTTGTACTATTCTGATATTTACATACATATTATTATGAATTAATAATAAAGCAATTGTAATTTTTCAGTTCATTAACTAATTAAACATGTTCATCATTGTATGTATGATGTAGCCAATCTACAGCTGATATACAGAGTCAGTTTTGCTGTTAAACTGCTATGCTGGAAATAGTTTCTTCCACAAGCAATCATTTTCACAAGCAAACTCAGTCAAGGTTTCTAGACGTTTCAGACATAAAAGCATCTATTGATACAGCCATCTGCAATCACCACACAGTTGAACTTACTATATATCAAGACATTTCTGGAGCAACCATTATTAACTTACTACATTATTACTAATTTTGCAGGCAACTCCGGATTTGTTCAAGCTTCTATCGTTTGTTCAAGTATCTGTCAGTGAAATGGAATACCTAGATTAATGGTTCTCAGCTCCGGTCCTGGGGAACCGCTGGTTTGCACATTTTGTATGCCTACCTTATTTAGCACACCTGTTTGAGATCATCAGCTTGTTAGAAGAGACTCCCTGAACTGAACTATGTGTGTCAAATGCGCAGAGCAGTGGATCCCTAGGACCATAGCTGTGAACCCCCGACCTAGAAGCCTCCTTCGTCTGATCATCAGTACCTTCATTAATGTTCAACTTTAGGGGTTGAGTTTAAAATCATCACAGCCAGCTGTCATTACAACAACAAAAACAGAACAAAAAGTTTTGTTAGCTCACACATCATTAACACTGCATTAGCTTGCATGAGTGGTGCATCTGATAGTGGTAATGGATTGGCATGCCTCTAATGTCAGTATAAGCATATCCTTGGGTGCCAGCTAACCTCTGGTGACATATTGTACACTGCCCGCGCATCAACCAGGAGCCATCAATAGGGAAATATAATGGGCTGGTCATGTGGGCAAACACCTGTTCACCATCAGGAGGGACAAAAGCAGCATTGGCGACTCAATGGGGTGAGTTTGATCCCTCATCCGGCACTGGCACCTGTCTCGTATGCAGATTAAACAGGACTGCTGAACTCTCCCAACCGAACTTGAAAAGGCTACACCTACACCTAGGGTTCACAATTAATCTTTTGCCAAACCTCTGGGGAACAAATGTTCTCAGTTCTTAAGAAAATGGAGGCAAAGTGCATCATAACGCATGATTTCAACCACTGGTCTTCAACCCTGCTCCTGAGGACCCACTGTCCTGCAGAGTTCAGCTCCAACCCTAATCAAACACCCCTGAACCAGCTAATCAGGGTCTTCGGATCACTTGAAAAATCATAGGCCAGCTGTGCTGAAGCAGGTTGGAAATAAAAATTGGAGGACAGTCGGAACAGAAACAGGGCTGAAGACCTAAGATTTACAGTATTGTTATTTATATTGTGAATGATAAGAGATCTTGACATCTGTGCATTGTACAGTAAATTTGTTTTCACTTTTTCACGAACAAACAAACAAATAAGCATAGGGTACAATGGGGCTAAAGGCACACCCTACGAAAAATGTGCTTTTTTACTATTTTCTGCTTATTTTGATAAATAAAATAATTATTTTTTTTGTTCAATAAATATACGGTCATTAAAATATGTTAATATAATATATATATTTAACAAAATAATTTTAAAATGTAAAGATTCTGAAAGCATTGAAGGAGTTCCTATAGTAACTGAATATACATTTACAGTAGTAACAACAAATGATATTTTATGATGTGATATGATTAATATTTTTAAATATGATAGTTTCATTCTAAACATCGTGATAATCTCTAAGATGGACACTTAACATGATATTTACCATCTGAATCAAAAAATGTCATGTCAACAAATGAAAAAGTCAGCCTTCTATTAATTATCATGATAACTGTTGTGCCTTTTAACCCCAACAGCAGGGGTGCTTTTTACACCAAATACCATGCTTTTATATATTATTTAATTATTTAAAAACTGTTTTAATTATCTTAAAACTGAAAATCATTAAGAAGTCATTTGGCTCCAGATATATTGAATAATTTTAGCGATTCTCATTTGCTACTTAAATCTACAACATTTTTAAAAACACCAAATATTAGATCACACAGAATCGTGATTGCGTCAAAGATGTTTTGGAAAGTGCTATGCCATGTTTTTTTTTTTTTTTTTGACATCTAGTGGTTTAGAGGAAAATAATATCAAAGGCGCCTTTTACCCCTGGCGCCTTTAGGCTCATTGTACCCTATATGCCATAATGCATATGTGGTCAGTCTGAAATAAATAAAACTGTCATTACCTCTTCAGTTCATTTTAATAGTGCTCTTGTGATCAGTTAACTAATAATGACTGTTTAGCTGCTGGCTTTGTTAAATTTTAAAGTAAATAATTCTAATCTTCAATTTTGACAAATCTGTTGGGTTAATGACTCAATGACTTTACTCATAATAGTCAAAAGACACTCACTGCTTGGCATGGCATTATACAATACAATACAATACAAGTTTATTTATATAGCACATTTAAAAACAACCAGTGTTGACCAAATAAAACAGACAATAAAAATACAAAAGCATTTAAATCGTAGAGGAACCATATAAATATTATATAAATAAAACCTAAGGAATAAGATAAAATAGAAAAGAAACGTTAAATCAAAAGATGTCAAATATAGAAGTCGTCAAGTAATGTTAAACGCCATTGAGATAAGGTACGTTTTCAAGGCAGATTTAAAAACTGACAGGGTTTGGGCAGATCTAATGTAAGCTGGAAAGCTAATTCCTTACCTAGGACCAGTGATCGCATAAGTGCGATCACCCTTGCTTTTCTTCATAATCAAAGAATAATTTATTTTCGGGTCAGGACTCAAATAGTATCATTTGCTGTAAAACTGTACTGTCATAATAATGTTAAATTTGATAACACAAGCTTGCAATTATTGTTCTTACTAAACTTACAGTACTTCTTAAACCAGGCATTACGTACCTCAGCAGCAGATCATTGAATGTTTTCCAAATAAACAGAAGGATGCAAACTCTAGATTTGTTATGGCACCTTGGACCCACTCGGCACCTTCCTCCATCTTTCCCCTACTTGTACTATTAATAAACTTCCCTCACAGTTACTTCCATCTTTAAAATTGTGTTTGTGCCTCATCCTTCACCATACTTCTACAAAGACTTATTTCCTCACAACCTGTAAAGGCAGCATGAGTCAGTGTATGCTGATAGGGAAACTTTCACTGCTGACTGTGAGTTCATGAGCATTAATGGAGGGCTTTACCACTGTGATCAATAGGTGTGGTTTGACACATTAATATGCCTGAGAGCTTAGAGGATTTTCTAGAGAACTGCTGAAAGAAACAGACACGGTCTGCTTAATTCTGATTTTGATGTACAGATATGCAATGTTTGATTTTATATTCCTTCAACATTTACTCACCTTTATCTATTTCAACTTAAGATATTTTGCAGAATGTCTGGTTGATGTTGTCATAAGTGTTTTAATAAGCTGATAGACAGTAAAAAAGAATAAAAAGTAAAGGAAAACCATGAAATTTAATCAAACAGGCTCATCCAGGTGCCTGTGGTGACATTTTTTTGCAAAATTATATTACATTTCTTCTTGTACGTTTCTCAACGCTTTCAAAGTCAAATGTTCAGTTAGTGGCTAAAAATATGTTCAGTATTCAAAGCAGGTGACCATGAATTGGCAACCTTTCATTGTTTTATTTGTTGATGTATCATGACACATCAGTAATGAAATGTCCGGTGAGTGGCATTAAAAGGTCAATGCTGACAACAATATACCTTCCCCTACATTAAGCCTTACCTTCAACCTGTCTGATAGAATTTACAAAAACAAATGTGAGTTAAAAATCACATTTGCTAAAGAAACCATGTCATTTTAGCTGTCTTTGAGCTCTTTGGGCTCTCAGCATCTTAAGTGCAATGCTGCACCGGGTGTGCTTACAAGCAAGTTTACTATTTCAGAAAGGCCATACACATGGAACTGATTATGTGATGTAAACATTAAAATGTACTAGTTTCCAATTTGTACGCTAGTTTAAAGGTGTTTTGGGTCATATCATAGTATTGTACAAAGAACTGTGCGAACGTAAGTGTTTATTAATCCATAATCTGCCTTGTAATCACAATTTGTCAGGAAAAGAATACAATTTCTTGGTGTTTTGCTGCTTCTAGTGTTCATTTCAGCTGGAAACGGCATGTAGAGCACATGTTGTAGTTTGGGAAAAATATATATTTTTCTACTGAGTCTTTGTTGGAATTTTCAGCATCTCTATTTCCATTATTCAATTTCCTGTTGTTGAGAAAAAATAATGCTCAATAACACATCCTGTGCTGACCTCTGAAGACTCCAAGGCTGTGTCTCCCACCCTGTTAGCGCTTAGCCTGATGAAAACTACCCCTCCGCATTAGCCTCTCCCCTTGGAGCTCTACCGGTAGATTCATTAACACATTAACACAGCGTCTGATTTAAATGGAGCTGCTCTCATGGGCTAGAATCTATTAGAGCAGACAACCTCTGTCACATCTCTTCAGCATCTCATCTGGCTCTCATGACTCCTGACAGCTCTGGGAAAAAGAAAAGTGGCCTCCAGTAATGAAGCAACACTTTAACTCAGCAAGTCTGTGCAGTAGGCATACATTTATGCAAAGGAGCTGCGTTGACAGGACTTTTCCGTTTTCAGAAAGCTGGGACTACTAGTCTAAAACCCCAGTTGCAGCTTCGCTTCATTTCACTCTGGCAAAACAAATTCTTGTTTGGAGCAGTTGGCTGCTGTTTGAGTTGGCTGACTGGATGTCAGTAAATTTATTGAGTGTTCAAATTATCCCAGAGGTTCCACTGGGAGCAAAGTAAGTTTTTTTGACATGCTTCCTAAGGCCTGAAAAAATCAATGACGACTACATTTTGGTGACACTTGAAGACAAAGATATTTATTTACAATGTTCTAGTTGTAAATGCATCTTGAACAAAATAAGTTATTTCTTTCCTGATGAGAACTTGAACTAAAAGTGAAGCACCACTCACATACTCTGATCTGGAATGCAGTGTAAACAGACAAAGAGTGACACAATCAGTGAAACATCCTAGTAATGCTATATTAGTTTTATGTAGCCAGACCTTCAGACTGACAGCAGAAGTTCTGGACTCCATCTCAGCTTTCATTGGCCATTGTTTTGTTTAGTGTCAAGTTTAGGGCCATGAAATGTAAAGTCGAATGTCTTTTGAGTTTACTGGAACAATAGTGCAGAGTCTATGCCATATACTTAAAACATTTGCCCAGTGTTTAGCTGATAAGTGATCATTAAATGCAATGGTTTTCTGTTTCCATGAGGGAGTTTGCCGTCAAAAACACGCTTTTTTTTTTCCAGACGGACTATTAAAGAATATGACACACACCCAGAAAATCTCTAGAATTCAACCAGTCAGATGATTACTTTAAAACTCCTAAAGCATTTCCCATTTTGTGTGCCTTGTGCATTACAGTTAGCTGGCCTTTCACCATGGCCCAAGTTACTACTCTGGGGTGCATTTCCCAAAAGCAGCATTAGCAAACTAAGGTCGCAAGTTTCATTGACCTGTATTGGCGATGACAGAACTTGCGACCATAGTTGCTTTTGAGAAACGCACCCCAGGTCTGGTTTCCTGGTTTTAGAGGGGTTTTGGACTAGAACAGCTTTTTCTTTTGTCTGCACGCCAGACTTCCTTGCACTAACATCCACACAAATAAGCAAAGCCTTAACTTACTTTATGATGTTAATTTCCTTCTATTATAGAGGAGGCAAACTGCGGCACTGAGTTAATGAACACCAATGTAGTTCCACATGAACATTATAAACTTAATTAATAGTAGGCGGTAAAACTCTCCCACAAACTCACATGCTAGAAAATCTTATTTACTTCCCGGTGGGGTCCTGATGAGCAGCATTTTAAAAGGAACGGATTTCCAAATTAGATTTTTGCTCCAAAAGATAAAACATAGAGTACATTTTCATGGCCAGTCTTTTTGAAAATTGCTCTTTTTTTATTTTTACGTCACACAGACTTAGTAATTTTCAATAAACTGTAAGAGTAATTAGTGAAGGCTGATATTGTTTTTGATATTTTTCATTGTTGAGGATGTGTGTGTAAGTGTATTTATATGGCAAAGGAGCCAGTGTACATTTATTTATACTAATATTATAGGTAGATAGCTAGATACAGCTAGATATATTGACTTTTCGTGCAACATGCCATTTAGAACAATTTAACACAGCATGTTGCTAATTCTTCCCCAAGGCCCTTTTTAGGACAAGCAGTTTGGAGAATGAAAGGATCTTGCTAATTACTTTGAAATTATTATGCAGGTTCATGTTAAACAGCAGGACTATTGAAAAATGAATTAGTGAATGCATAAAGATTTGTCAGTAGTTCAAAAGACAAAATACCTATGCACTACACCTATACACTAATGGACATAGACTAATTTTGGAGTATGCATATGATAACTTACGTATGTATATGTATGTATTCATATAACTCTACCTGCATGTGTCAGCAACCAAATGTATAGCAAGCTGTTACATCATGTACATTTTATATGTTCCTTAAAGCAAAAGTAGTGAATTTACAGAAAACGGTGCTGTTTAACGTTGTATAAATACCGAATGTTAGATTTAACACATCACACAAATACACCTATTAATGGTAATATAATACTCCTAATTAGGGTAAGGTCACACGTTCAACACAGCGTTGACACTAGATTTGAACACAAGTACAAAAACCACACTGTAAAATCTGTGAAAGTAAGATAAGGCTATACCACCTTTATATAGGGGCCTATGAAATTAACCATTGGAAGCATCTGATTTTAATCATATTATGCACTTGCTAGAATCATGTATTATTTATTTGTTTTTATTTATTATTTATTTTTCAAGTTAATGCATATAAAAAGAAACCCAGAATGTGGAAAGATGCTTTAGTGAAAAGAGAAGAGGGCAAAACATCTTTGAGACCAAGAAGGCAAAATCTTTGGGCAGAAATCCTTATAATTTGTGGCCATCAGTATGCAGGCTGAGAGACAGCGGATGACTCCATCACACACTCCACTGCCCCTTACAGCTCCACAATCAGCACTGTCATGTGGGTTAGTGTTTGTGAGGGGCTGTCAACCTGCCTCGATGCACATCACTGTCTTTCATCTGCATATAAAGGACAAGGGCAGCACTTCCTGATAATGGGAATAGCATACATTTGACTTCTGCCACCCACTGCAGCAGTACGGAATACAAATGTTAATGGCTTGAACTCTTCTTGAAGGTCTAGGTCTGCGTACTGCATAATATTTTTATTTAAAGATCACCGTGAGATTCTTTGTGTCATACAAGGGATCAAGGTTGGCAAGCAAGCTTGTTGGTAGATGCTACACCATCTGGCTCTAAAAAGTTTTATTCTCCATTGATGATCATTTCCAAGTTCCATTCAGATTTTTTTTTTTTATTTTTTTTTTTTTTTGGCAGCGGCTGATTGGTTTATGTTGTATAATGATTCTATACAGTGACGCATGATGTTTGTCAGTGCTGATGCAGGTGAATCATACTAATTAATGCTCTACATCATTTGCTAAAAATGCACAGATGGGGAAATTTCCATTACAGACATCAGCAGATCCCCAGCCCATTCCTTCCATTCTGTTCAATCAAATTATTTTTGCAGACACTCCAAGAGCTCACACACACTGTCGCTGACCAGTGTTCCATAACCAGAGCCAAATGTCAGCGCTCCTCACCAAGCAATGACTCTGTAATTAATCACGCCAAAGGCGAGTCATTTATCAGTAGCTTCACATCACAACAATGCAAATGTTTCGTCAAATCCTTGGAAAGTTCAGTGGAAGTCTAATTTCTTTTCATTCCTATGGGTGCCTTGACCTTCTGATACATGGTGTTCATTATAGTGGGCAGACCTTTATTCTGCAAGTCATTTCAACTAGGGATATCACATTTTTAATTTATGATTTTTTTTTCTTTTCTTTTCTTAGCTTATGTACTACTGTGCTCCTTATAGGTCTTACAAATGTGTTGTAAAATGAGACTGAATATTTACTTTATGCTTGCTAAAAAATAAATAAATAAATAAATAAATAAATCTTGTCAAGGCAAAAGTGCCAATTATGCTCTAATAACATTAGCATAGTGGCTTTCTCCAGTTCTGAACATGGCATAATCTGAAGTTTCGTTCAGAATACATGTACTGCACATGTAAATGAATATAGTTTCAAAAATGAAAATAGTTTCAAACTCTAAAATTGGATTGGACTTATTCAGATTAAAACTGGGGCAGTCATGGCCTAATGGTTAGAGAGTTGGGCTTGTAACCCAAAGGCAAGGCAAGGCAAGGCAAGGCAAGTTTATTTATATAGCACATTTCATACACAGAGGTAATTCAAAGTGCTTTACATAAAAGGAAGTAGAATAATCATAAAAACAATAATCACAAAAAAGGAAGTAGCATAATCATAAAAACAATGATCACAACAATAAAACAAAAAATGTAAAATGTAAAAAACTGATTGATATAATGATTTAAAAATGATTTAAAAATTGATTTAAAATAAATTTAAGACAGTTAAAAACAGAAAATGATTATACATAATGCAATCAGTTCGGACGAAGCACAGTGCTCATTCAGTAAATGCACAACTAAACAGATGAGTTTTGAGTCTAGATTTAAATGTAGCTAATGTTTTAGCACATTTGATCTCTTCTGGAAGCTGGTTCCAACTGCGGGCAGCATAATAGCTAAAAGCGGATTCCCCTTGTTTTGTGTGAACCCTTGGTATTTCTAACTGACTCGATCCTAATGATCTGAGTGGTCTGTTAGGTTTATAGAATCGTTACTTCAGTTCCCGCACCAGCAGGAATTGAAGGTGGGGACTATGAATGAACACCTTCAATACCATGACTGAACTGCCCTTGAGCAAGGCACCAAACACCCAAATGCTCCCTGGGCACTGGAGCAATGGCTGCCCATTGCTCTGGGTGTGTGTGTGTTCACTTCTCACTGCTGTGTGTGTGCACTTGTGATGGGTTAAAAGCATAGGACCAATTTTGAATATGGGTCACCATACTTGACAATACATTGTCACTTTCACTTTTCACTTTCTTTGATTAAAGGAGTCTTGTTTTGGTTTTTGGAGTGTACTAGAATAGGCTTTCATGCTTGATCGTTCCAACAACACATTATTTTCACATATTTTACATTGTTGACAGTCTGTCTCAAATTTTCTGTTTAGCTCCAGTTATGATGAAACCCCTTTTTCTGAAAAAGAAAGCTATTCTGAAGTGGGCTTGGTAACAAGGACACTAAGGACAACCTAGGGTGCCTCTTGAGATCAGGGGACAGAGGGTAACCTGTACAGTTCTTACTTGCTGGCCTCCGTTACACTTATAAACCTTAATCTCATCTGGGTCATGGCACCAATGTTACCCCTCTGGTTCTACTCACCTCACTTGCTCCGAGCAGGATTCTTATCGGCATTTCCGGCATAAGCATAGTGGCTTTCTCCAGTTCTGAACATGGCATGGGCTGAAGTTTCGTTCAGAATACATGCTCTGCACATGTATATGAATATGTGAAATAGATTCAAAATCTGAAATCGGATTGGACTTATTCAGATTGCAATTGGAGAAGTCATGGCCTAATGGTTAGAGAGTCTGGCTTGTAACCCAAAGGTTGTTGGTTCAATTCCTGCACCAGCAGGAATTAAAGGTGGGGATTGTGAATGAACACCTTCAATACCATGACTGAACCGCCCTTGAGCAAGGCACCAAACCCCCAATTGCTCCCTGGGCACTGGAGCAATGGCTGCCCACTGCTCCGGTGTGTGTGTGTGTGTTTTCACTTCTCACTGCTGTGTGTGTGCACTTGTGATGGGTTAAAAGCAGAGGATCAATTTCGAGTATGGGTCACCATACTTGACAATACGTCGTCACTTTCACTTTTCACTTTCTTTGATTAAAGGAGTCTTGCTTTGGTTTTTGGAGTGTACTAGAATAGGCTTTCATGCTTGATCATTCCAACAACACATTATTTTCACATATTTTACATTGTTGCAGCACCTCAGTCTGCAGTCTGTCTCAAATTTTCCATTTAGCTCCAATTATGATGAAACCCCTTTTTCTGAAAAAGAAAGCTATTCTGAAGTGGGCTTGGTAACAAGGACACTAAGGACAACCTAGGGTGCCTCTTGAGATCAGGGGACAGAGGGTAACCTGTACAGTTCTTACTTGCTGGCCTCCGTTACACTTATAAACCTTAATCTCATCTGGGTCATGGCACCAATGTTACCCCTCTGGTTCTACTCACCTCACTTGCTCCGAGCGGGATTCTTATCGGCATTTCCGGCATAAGCATAGTGGCTTTCTCCAGTTCTGAACATGGCATGGGCTGAAGTTTCGTTCAGAATACATGCTCTGCACATGTATATGAATATGTGAAATAGATTCAAAATCTGAAATCGGATTGGACTTATTCAGATTGCAATTGGAGCAGTCATGGCCTAATGGTTAGAGAGTCTGGCTTGTAACCCAAAGGTTGTTGGTTCAATTCCCGCACCAGCAGGAATTAAAGGTGGGGATTGTGAATGAACACCTTCAATACCATGACTGAACCGCCCTTGAGCAAGGCACCAAACCCCCAGTTGCTCCCTGGGCACTGGAGCAATGGCTGCCCACTGCTCCGGGTGTGTGTGTGTGTTTTCACTTCTCACTGCTGTGTGTGTGCACTTGTGATGGGTTAAAAGCAGAGGATTAATTTCGAGTATGGGTCACCATACTTGACAATACGTTGTCACTTTCACTTTTCACTTTCTTTGATTAAAGGAGTCTTGTTTTGGTTTTTGGAGTGTACTAGAATAGGCTTTCATGCTTGATCATTCTAACAACACATTTTTTTCACATATTTTACATTGTTGCAGCACCTCAGCCTGCAGTCTGTCTCAAATTGTCCATTTAGCTCCAGTTGCAATGAAACCCCTCTGAAAAAGAAAGCTATTCTGAAGTGGGCTTGGTAACAAGGACACTAAGAGCAACCTAGTGCGCCTCTTGAGATCAGGGGACAGAGGGTAACCTGTACAGTTCTTACTTGCTGGCCTCCGTTACACTTATAAACCTTACTCTCATCTGGGTCATGGCACCAAAGTTACCCCTCTGGTTCTACTCACCTCACTTGCTCCGAGTGGGATTCATATCGGCATTTCCGGCATATGAGGCAGACACACTATCATGGATGCTAAAGACAGCAGCACCTGACGTCAATCTCTAGTGCACCTCTCGAGATCAAGGGAGTGAGGTTTACCCACACAACTCTTACTAGCTGGCCTCCATTACACTCACCCCTAAACCTCACTCCCATCTGAGTCACAGCACCAGTGTAACCCCTTTGGTTCTACTTACCTCACTTGCTCCAAGCAGGATTCAAACTGGTGCTTCCAGCACAGGAGACAGGCACACTAACATGGACACTAAAGACAGCAGCCCCTGACATTAGTCGCTAGTCTCTTGAGATCAGTGAACTGAGGTTAACCTGCACAGCTCTTACTTGCTGGTCTCTGTTACACTGACCCCCTAAATTTCACTCCCATCCAGGTCACGGCACCAATGTAACCCCTTTTGTTCTACTCACCTCACTTGCTCCAGGTGAGATTCGAACTGGCGTTGGCACTAACATAGACACTAAAGATGTCAGTCTCTAGTGCACCGCTCGAGATCAGGGGAGTGAGGTTTACCCACACAGCGCTTACTAGCTGGCCTCTGTTACACTCACCCCCTAAACCTCACTCCTATCTGGGTCACAGCAACAGTGTAACCACCTCTGGTTCTACTCATCTCACTTGCTCTGAGCAGGATTCAAACCATCATTTGCACTAACATGGACACTAAAGACAGCAGCTCCTAATGTCAGTCTCTAGTGTCCCTCTCAAGATCAAGATAGTGAGGTTTACACATATAGCTCTTAGTACCTGACCTCCAAGCAGGATTCGAACAGGTGTTTCCAGCACAGGAAGCGGGCTCACTAATATGAACACTAAAGACAGTATCCACCTCATTTGTTCCGAGCAGGATTCGAACTGGCATTTCCAACATAGGGGGTGAGCACACTAACATGGACGTTAAAGAAAGCAGCCTCTGACATCAATTTCTAGTGCAATTCTCGACAACAGGGGAGTGAGGTTTACTTGCAGAGTTCTTACTTGCTGGTTTCCATTACACTCACCCCCTAACGCCACTCCCATCTGGGTCACGGTATCAATGTAACCCCTCTGGTTCTACTCACCCTACTTGCTCTGAGTGGGATTCAAACTGCCGTTTCCAGCAGGCACACTAGAATGGACACTAAAGGCAGCAACTGCTAACGTCAGTTGCTAGTGCACCTCTCGAGATCAGGGATGTGCGGTTTACCCACACAGCTTTTACTAGCTGACCCCTGTTACACTCACCCCATAGTCTCGCATAGCCAGACCTTCAGACTGAAGGCAAAAGGTCTGGGAACTTTGGCTGCTTTGAATGGCCAAGGCCCACCCAAGAGGCCATATGACTGAGAGGTACAGCAGTCAATAATGTTTTGTTTTATCATGTTTAGGGGCGTGGAAATGTCACCACAGTAACAGACTGGTGTGTAAAACTCTTTGACATATTTTAAAGATTCTATGCCACGAACTTTACATTTTTCACGTACTTTTGAAAAATCCAGCGTTTAGTTGATCCTGATAAGCGCTCATTGTCACAGTTGTAAACATGACGGCTTTCTTCTTTCATGAGGGGGTTTGGCGCCATAGCATTTTTGTTTCCAGGCGGAATGTTAAAGAACGTGACACACACATATCCCAGAAATCATGTATAATCTAACCAATCCAACAATGACTTCAAAACTCCTGAAGTGTTTTCAGCTAAGTGTGCCTTATGCATCAGAGGTTTAGCCAACGTTCCGTGGATGTGACGTCTGAGGCTGAGACTACTCACCCCCTAAACTTCACTCCCATCCAGGTCACAGCACAAATATGCTTTAGATCGCAGCCAGAAAATTCATGAGCAGATGATAAGCAGTATGAGGAGAAAGATTTACGTTTTTTAAATATTTATGATCCTTGAAGTGTTGCGCTTGTATAGGGCTGAGTTCTAACACTTCCCTACATGTCTACTTCAGCAGCATCTTCTATATTGAACAAAAGACCAAAGAACTGCCTGTATTTCAATTTTTTTGTGTAGCTCCCATTAGTACAGAATTATGGCGAATGTTTTTCTAAGTAAATGTCTCATCAGTTCTGAGATAACTATTCAGACCGAGGTTATATTGTAAAACACTGCAGCTACATTTAGTACCATATATGGAAGGATGGAACAGAACTCACTCTCAAATTTGTGATGACAGACACCATTGTAACCATAGCAATATTTTGGCATCTTCAGTGGCTGGTATCTGCTATTTTTCACCAAAGTAATATTAAAGTGACAAAAGAACTATGTTTGGTGATTTTAACTACACCACCATCATAATGTTTATTGTATGTTTGGAAGGTTCTTTGGCAGAGTGCACTCTTGAAGGGTTGAACTCAAGTGTAGTTTATGCATTTTAAAAAGTCCACAGATCACAATATTTTGGCATGTTGCTTATTTCCAGACACGTTTGGTTTTTAAGTTTATTATGGGCTTATTTTTATTTGCTGTTTTTTATAGCAAGATCTGGCAACACTGATGAGTCAAATCTTACCAGGTTCACTGTGATTGTCACTACCCGTGTTTTTCGGGAGTCAATGTGCTTGTCACCCTCACTCAACTGTGAGTGTACAGAACAGGATTAAGCACTAAAAGGTTAATTAAAACAGAATTTAGCTGCAGTGTGTATGTACTTAATGGAGTAAAATCATAATGCAGAAAAAAAAAAAATCCTTAAATCAGCCTAAGCTTAGCAAACTAGTTTATAGACTAGTTTAGGATGTTTGTTCAGTAGGGATTATCTTTGATAAAATTATTTTTATTAGTTTTCAACCTCTAAAGGTGCTGTATTTGATGTTTTCACAGAATTTAATCAAATTTAGCCACTAAATTAGTCTCATATTTTTAAAATCCCCCCCTACAAAAATACAGCTGCACTACTGAGATCATTATATTCATACATTTAAAAAAATATTTCAGCCCTTAACTTAATTCAATTACGTACAAAATTTCCATGCATTTACATTACGTAGTTTTAATTTAAACAAATCAATTAAACTTAATGTGATTCAAATGCATCAGTCTTACGTAAATGAAACAGGTAAAGTTGATGTAATATTTCCCAGTGTTAAACAAACCCTGCTCAGTGTTCATGTGTTTCCACACTACAGAGTGTTCAAGTAGCATTGACACAGTGTTGGAGTTAAGGAGATCATTATGTCATGATTGACCAATAATGATCAACACCTGTTGTTTAGAAGCAGAATCATCGAAGGAAAGAGAAACACAAGAATCAGCCACAGCCAAAGATAAAATTAACTTAAATAAATGAGGACATTAAATCTCTGATTAAACAACTCCACAAACAACATTACAGATTGACTTGATTTCTGTCATATAGCTATAAATATTATTTCAGAACATCTAAACAGAGGTTTAGATGTTTTATTTTTTTATTTTTATTTTTTTTTTAAAGTTTCAATTGACCTCACCATAATGGCAAACAGGGTTTACTTTAGTTGGACTCTTGACTTTTGATTTTTTTATGTTAATTTTTTTTTGGCTGTTGTAATTATGTGTATGAAGCACATTTATTACAACAAAATAAAAAAGCCAAAAAGAAGTCTCATTTGGTGTTTTTGGGTAATTTTTATTGTTTGTTAAATCATTATCATCCAATGGCATGATGCACTGATCTCATGCAGTGGTTAGTCTATTATTTCATAATGTTTACAACAGGTGTATGAACTATTATGGATGGTTATCTTATACACAAAATCTTGAAATTTACAGGATCAGTTTGACACACACAGACATCAAGAATCAGCATTTGAATCTCAACAATGGTGACATTCAACAGCTGCATGCTGGGTAGCAGCAGAGTACAAATCTCACCCATGACTCCCAGCATGCAGCTGTTGAATGTCACCATTGTTGAGATTCATATGCTGATTCTTGATGTCTGTGTGTGTCTAAGTAATACTGTAGATCTTAAAGTAATAATAGTAACAGTTCATACAACTACTGTAAATATAATGAAACTAAGAGGTAAACCACTGAACAATATCAGCAAATCAGGCCACTTGACAATGATTACAACATCAATAATAATTAACCAAAAACACTTAATAAGGACCCCTTTTTTTTTGCGCTATACAAATGCGCTCTACGAACACAATTACAGCAACCAAAGAACAAAAAAAAACTATACTAAGAAAGTCAAGAGTCAAGAGCCCAACTAAAGTAAACCCTGTTCGCCATGATGGTGAGGTCAAATGAAACTTCTAAGACGTTCTCAAATAATATTTGTGGATATACGACAGAAATCAAGTCAAACTGTAATGTTGTTTGTGGAGTTGTTTAATCAGAGATTTAATGTCTTCAGTTATTTAAGTTAATTTTATCTTTGGCTGTGTCTGATTCTTGTGTTTCTCTTTCCTTCAGTGATTCTGCTTGTAAACAGCAGGTGTTGATCATTATTGGTCAATCATGACATAATGATCTCCTTAACTCCAACACTGTGTCAATGCTACTTGAACACTCTGTAGTGTGGAAACACATGAACACTGAGCAGGGTTTGTTTAACACTGGGAACTATTACATCAACTTTACCTGTTTCATTTACATAAGACTGATGCATTTGAATCACATTAAGTTTAATTGATTTGTTTAAATTAAAACTACGTAATGTAAATGCATGGAAATTTTGTACGTAATTGAATTAAGTTAAGGGCTGAAATATTTTTTTGAGTGAGATGAAAAGCAGCAGCACATCATCTCAGTGTTGTCAAAGTTGTAGAAGGTAACGGTAGCAAAATAATGTTCTCAAGCAACACGCTAACAACTGCTTATGACATTTAACTAGAATGATCTGCCTCAACTGCCACACTTTCAACTTTCCGCTTCCCACCAGGGCTGCCCAGTGAACACGTTAAATGAAACGGAAATGTTATGATTTTTCCCCTTTTTGTGGTTTAATAATTAATGCATCGGAGGGTTAAACTGAACAGATGTCAAGAAGGTTCCCTATGATTATATAATCACGGTAGAAAACATAATGTGCGTTTGTGGTCTGTTGCTGTGGATTCCCCCTCTGCCATGTAGAAAAGCCCAGTATGCTTCCACATTCTACAGAAAAATAACAAAACACAGCCCTGTCAGTAATGACAGAACATGAGGTGACTTTTCACATTATTGTTTGTGTTACCTTTCCCTTTGTTATGAGTTTGCTCAATACGTATTGGACAGATTATGGACATATTTCAATGGCAGTGCATTATATTTACTTTTAAAGGACCAGCTCACAAAAAGGAAAATTCTGGATTTTTTTTTACTGAAACTCACGTTGTTTAAAACTTGTATTCTGTTGTTTCTATGAAGCAGAAGCTTTATGCTGCTCTTTTCCACAAAATTACAGTTCATAAACATCTGTGAAGCTCCAAAAAGGATCATTTTTATGGCTAATTACTGGCACTTACAACATTGTATGGTTAGATTTTGCAGTCTCTGCCATGTGGTTGAATCCAATGTAACACAAGAGACACTGTCCTTCTGGTTAACAATAAATCTTATTCATCTTTCAGAAAGTTTGAAAAAACCTAACTTTGTGCAGTTTTCCAGGCACAGGCATTGAATGTCTCAGGTGCATTCAGCAAACAAACAGAATTGTTGATGTTTTCATGCCCTAAAGAACATGTTCTTATTATTTTATTATTTTTAGCTTTGTTTTTATTTATTTATTGCTGCACAGTGGTTGGGAAAAGAAACAGAACATGAAAACTATTATATACAGCAACTCCCAATGTGCTTTGAAAAGTAAAAAAAAAAAAAAAAAATTGTAATTGAAATATTAAATCAAGCCATTTATATCACACAACAACTGCAAAAGTACACTTTTCAAATCAGAACACTGGACCAAATAACCTGCAGTCTTCATCCAGTCTGGACTAAGCTAGATTAAGGTAAGTGTAGCTCAGTTAAATTTGTTTTTTCATTGTTACAACTGAAGCTTTGTATTCTTCTTGTTATTCAGAGTTCTTGGTTGCACAGATAAAACTCTACTTCAGGAGACTATATTGAAAAATGCATGGCATAATTTACCATATATATAACACATAATGTGCCAACACTATCAGAAAATCGCAGTACTTAAGTTTACCATGGATGATGTGTACATTTCTTTTGTTTTCGATTGTTTAAGGAGTTATTGATTTTTTGGTTTTCCCAGAATGGCCATTAGTCTTTCGAAACATGAATCCAGAAGATGTATTGTAGAGAATTAGTGAATATGTTTGAGAGGAGATATAGAATGTGTAAAAAGAGTGCAATAACACACATAGCACTAATGAAAAAGGGCAGAAAGCAAGATAGGAGAAAAACAGAGATGTAGCTGGAAGCATTTTATGTGCAAGTATCAAGATAAGCGATAAATAGCCGTTTAATGAGCAAGAGCCAAGTGTTTTTCCTGAGATCCCAAGATGACTTTCTGAGAATGGTTAATTCACAAGCTTCTGTCATGCTCACTGATCCAGCAACACCACTGACCAGTGCTTCACTTCAACAACACACAGCAGTGATGAGTTCAGGGCAAATGCACAAACACACAGTGCTTTCTGTTTGATTCCTCAGCCTTTATTCAGCCTCCTGAAACAACTATTCATTATCCACAATCTCCTGTTTCCCGGATCAAAATCCGCTACAAGAAGTCTAAATAAGTCATGTCAGTTTAGAGAAAACGTACATGTTTAGCTTTCATATAAAGAAGAAAAAAAAAACTTTTTTTTCATTGTTCTTTGCAGCAGATATAAGAAAATGAAAACTATTGTCATTATGTACTCACTCTCATTATCATTTGACACCCAAATACTCTTTCTTCTGTGGAAAACACAAAATAAGATAATATTTTGCAGAATGTCTAAGCAGCTGTTTTTGATAACTACTGCTTGTCAAGGTCCAAAAAGGACAAAAAAAACACCATTAAAGTATATTCCATGCCTTCTGGATTCATATAATAGCTTAATGTGAGGAACTTAAACTGAAATTTAAGTTGTTGAGCTACTATTAGAAGATGTGGGCCTGTAAAATGAGTTATACCTAGGCTACCTTATACCTAAGGGAAATTATCTGCTTGTTTGTTAATTAGCAGTTATTGGTATCACATATGATGAAGCACATTAGTTATATAATTAATGATAATTGTAACTGTTTAACAAACATGCCAGTCTCATTATGCTTAATATGTGGGTGTAAACAACATTTTAGCATAACCTCCTACCAAAGGTGGTCCACACATTTAAAGCTGGTTTTAAGTCCAAGCCACCAAGATTTACCCAAGCACTCAGCCATAAAACACAACATCCTGTGAAGTCAATTAACTCCATTTGTTGGTCAGAATACTGAAGGGAATGATAATAAATCAGAAAATGTAAAATATCAGAAATCCTGCAATGCATCCAGGGAGTTTCCCCAAAGGTCCCTAGCAGCGCTTTGAAAAATAAATGAAGGGCTGTTTGTATCGGAAATCAGAAAACTGACAACAGTGACTGGTTATGAAGCACTTAATTAGTAAAATCTGTCAAACATTTTAGCCTGTTTTGACAGATATCACCTTAATGACTATAAATGAGGTGAAAAATGAGTCTGTGTGTGACTGGTCTCATGTGACTGTCTCTGTCATTTTGTTGTTTATGTGTATTATGCGTATAATGGTTTGTTATGTTCGTTTTTTATTTATTTATTTTTTAATAAAATACATTAATTACACAATAAAATTAAACAAAAGCTGCTTTTTTATTATTTTCTGTTGAGGGTCTTAAAGAATGTAACACCAGGGTTCTGTTAAAATCTTATTGCAATATAAAATGCTACATAAAAAAAAAATAATAATAATTATAACCAATAAATACACATTATTTGTGCTTGAAGTCATTTCATGTTGTTGTCAGCCAGTGCATAGAAAACATAAAAACAGCAACAGTGTCATCTGCTGGTTCATAATGGCATTTTCAAACATCACATAATCTGCACTTATTTTCAGAGACACATTAGTGCACAAATAATGAAGTAAATCATTACATAATTAGGTAACACTTTAGAATACTGTTCTGTGACTATACGAGTAAATGAGTAACACTATGTCAACGCCTTCAATAACTAGTTAGGATTAGGGTTAGGGTTAACTAAATTTAGGGTAAAGTTCTATTTAACCCTCTGGGTTCGAAAAACATGCCGGTGCCGTTTGTGGCAGTTTTTCTGATAACGCCTAAAAGAACTTCAATTACTAATAATTACTAAATACTAATTATTAATAATATGTTTTTATGATACTGAAAAAAGCATGTCAGGGCATGCCAAAACACCCTCAGACCGCAGAGGGTTAATCTCTGATTAACAAAACTATCAAAAATCTCAGATTATCAAACAGTAATAACACAGTAACAGCAAATAGTTCACTACTAACTAGTCAATAACCCACTTTTTTCATACTTCTCAGAGGAATACTAAGAACTACTACATACAGATTGGTAATTAATCTGTAAAATGCATAATTTATAATTCTAAATCTAAGATCATGTAACCCACTAGTAATGACTCAAGTATTACCAAATCCCTCAGAAGCAATTGCTAATTATTTCAAAGAGATTTCTAAAACAAAAAGCATAATAACTCCTTAATAATCACTGGCGTGATTTTTTCCCCAAACCAGTTTAATGCTAATTCCACTCTGTAGCCAATTCTAAAGATTTCATTGTCATGTCACAGTGCTGATTATTTCCACAATATTATAACCAACCTAAACCCTAACCCTAACCCACACCCTGACATAAATTGGTTAGTTTTTGTAAGAATATTTCACAAGTCACTGTAAGCTTTTGAGGTTTTTGTAAGGTACTGGGTATTAAGTACTTTTGCTGGATTTGTTAACACTTGAGTCATTACTAGGAGTTTATCATGATTTTCACTTTCATTTCAATAATGTTCCAAATAGCTAATAAATTATTTTTTTTTAAAGAATGTAGTAACACTTGTGTCATCAATTTACTATCCAAAACTTTACAAAAACCTCAAAAGCTTACAAAAACTTAAGTAATTAAAACAGAATTATCACACAGCAAAATCCCCAGTGTTAATTTAACACTCTGAGTGTGGACACATATAAACACTGAAGCAGTGTTGAAGGTAATGAGATAATTAGGTGATTAACAAAGTGATGATTGATCATTATTGAAGACACCTGATGTTAACAAGCAGAATCACCAAAGGAGAAAACCAAAATTTTTAAGCAGCCATTATAGTGGTCAGTGTTTGCATTAGTTGGGCTCTTGACCCTTAAATCTTTAATACTAGATTTTGTTTGGCTGCTGTATTTGAGTTGAAACAGCCAGACAAGCCAAAAGCTCAAGTCACCAGGTGATTATATTTTAACATATTCATTGCTTTATGTAAATAAACTTGAGTCTAATCTATAACTTAAGTTTTTTTTTTTAGCTTATTGTAATAGCCTTGACAATCCACAGAAGATCCAGCACTTCCTATACATTTTGGAAAGATTTTTTCTTACAACCTGTTTAAAAGAAGAAGTATTTCACCTAGGCACACATAGACATCAAGAACCAGCCCATGAATCTCAACAATGGTGACAAACGGCATATTCAGATAAACAGATCAACTCTGAACTCTCATAATTTATTCATGCTGCAATGCATGATGGGAGTCATGGATGAGTTCTGATTGGCTACAACACGCTTTTTGATGGTCACCGTTGTTGTGATTCTCACACTGATTCTTCATGTCTGTGTGTCTAAATTAAGATAAACTTTTTTTCATCATCTGTCTGATTATGGCAAAACTGATTGAGCTTTTGTTCACAGTTTTTTTTTTTTTTTTTGTAATCTGTAAGGAAATTCTATGTCAAATACTTAAGCCACTATATGATGATTAAGTCAAGCACAGTCAATGCCATCTTATTGATGTTTGCTCTTTGCTCGTCTAGCTGTTCTAACTCAGTAATTGCAGCCGAACAAGACCTAATATTGATGGTTTAAGGGTCAAGAGCCCAACTAATGCAAACACTGACCACTATAATGGTTGCTTAAAAATTTTGGTTTTCTCCTTTGGTGATTCTGCTTATTAACATCAGGTGTCTTCAATAATGATCAATCATCACTTCGTTAATCACCTAATTATCTTGTTAACTTCAACACTGCTTCAGTGTTTATATGTGTCCACACTCAGAGTGTTAAATTAACACTGGGGATTTTGCTGTGCATGCATTTGACTTTAGAACACTGATCCATATAAATAATTAATAATTACTTCTGAGTCATTACTGGGTTACAATGATCTTGACTTTACAATTAATTATACATTACTCACATTAATTATGGACCTGCAAATAGCAGTTCTTAGTAGTCCTCTGGGAGGTGTGGAAAAAAAATAGTAGCTACTGATTAGCTAATTTCACACTACCTCATTCAACTTTGCTGTTACCTTAAAGGGGTCCTATTATGCTTTTTTTTTAATTTTAGTCAGTGTGTATGTTTGGGCATAACAAAGATCTATAAAGTCATAAATCTCACTCCAAAAGGAGATATTTCATTTTTAAAAAATCCTTTTCAAGAACTACACGGACAGCTCCTTTGGACTACAGCGATTAGGCTAATGATGTTCTTTGATAACATTAATGTCAGGCAGCTTTTAGCCTTAAGCTAGACCTGGTTTCAGACAATGAAACGAAATAATTAATTAAATAAATTAACATGATATAACATGTTTTGGCGATCTCGTAGGCTGACGATAGGACCCGACACTACTGTAGTGTATTATGTTACTTACCCTCCATGGTGTTTATGACTTCCTTCTGTCAGACGAATGCAGTCAGAGTTCTATCTAAAATTATCCAGGCACTCTCAAGCTTTAGAATGACATAGACGGGTGTTTCTCTTCATCAGTCCAAAACAAGTCCAATAAAGGGCATCCAACCATAATAAAAAGTGCCTCACACAGGTTCAGGGGGTCAATAAAAGCCTCCGTAGCACATTGATGATTTTTTGTAAGAAAAATATCCAAATTTAAAGTGTAAGTATCAATTTAATCTAGCTTGTGCTAACGGAACTTGCTACTATGGTAAGGGGCGTGGCAGTACTGAAACATTATCTAAGCTGTTCGCCGATTGCAACACAGTGGGACAGCTAATTAATCACAACATATTTCATTTTTCGGAAGGCAGGACTTCATCAAACCCGGAACCAATTGAGCCATTTGTGCCAGGCTGGGAGAAAGGTATAAAAAATAATGTGTTTTTCAAACCACCAAACATGAAAGCATGTTCTTGTACACCCACAAAACAAAATAAAGACTTTGTAAAGGAGCATAATAGAACCCCTTTAATTAGTGCTATTACTTAATAATTTGTTAATCAGAGTTTCTTGTTAGTTAACAGTAGCTACTAAAATGTTAAAGGGGTCATCGGATGCAAAGTTCACTTTTACATGTTGTTTGAACATTAATGTGTGTTAGCAGCTGTGAAAGAAAAATTCATTTTACTCATCTATGTGCTTATGGAATATTGTGTAAGGGTCTGTTTTATTTAAACCTACTATAAGAATGACATAAGAGAAGGGTGGTAGGGCCCTAAATATAAAGATTTGAATCTTGGGAGTATGACGTAGCAGAATGTATTTGTCTGACCCTTACTATATGTGGAAAGTTACCAGTTAGGAGATGTAACCTTGAAGGCTAGGGAAGAGATATAAATTGGAGTGAGCCCTCCCTTCTGGGTCGCACTCTGCAGTAACCTGTGTTTCTGTATGACTGTCTGACCTTCTTTGCAAAGAATAAATTATAAAAGACATTTGACTGAGTTTGTCTCTTACTTTGGTGAGAGTCGGTTTGATTTTGCCACAACACAGCGTATGTACAAATTTACCCTATAAAAATCGCAGTGGTTTTTAATTAATCTGTAAAAGTAATATCCCCTTTTTCAAATCGAGCCATTCTCAGATGCCTGTTGGTGTGGCGTCACACCAGAGGCCGCTCCCACAATAGTTGATTGACATGAGTGTCTTACCTCAGATCAACTGTAACAGTCAGACCTCCATTGTTTCGATGCTGGAGCAGGGATGTAAGTTAGACAAGAATATCTCCGGATGAGCGATTGAGGTGTTGTGTTGCTGGATGTAATAATGAACATAGTGGTCGTCATTTACTCCTGACATCTGAACCGCTGAAAATGCAGTGGATTACGTTTGTTTGTGAAGGGAATGTGCCTCCCGATCTACATAAATGCATCTATGCTCGCACAAATCATTTGTGATCCAGCTTCACCTACAGCAGAAGTGAGTATAAGTGTTATTTTTATGAATCTCTGCAAGCACCTTTCCTAATAACGTGCTAGTTAGCAAGTTTTGCGCTAAATGCGGCTAAAGTAAACAATCTCTGAGAGCAGCTCTTCACTCCACAGAGACAAGAGAGGGGTGGGGCGAGCACAGCTCATTTGCATTTAGGGGGACAATCCCTCAGAATGGGATGATTTTTGCATGAGCTCAATTTGACAAGATAAAAAGGGTGTTGTTTTACACAACCATTGAGAATTTTTAACCAAAGTATATTATAGACTTTTCATTAAGACCCTAAAGAATTATATCAACTCATATCATATCCGATGACCCCTTACTATTGCTTTAACTCATTTGCTCCAATGTAGTTATTCATTAATGATGGAATAGTATTCTATAATGCTACTGTAAGGCGGACTCGTAGGAAGTGTGTAAGATCCAAGTGCAAGCTTTTATTATACAGATCGTAACCAGACAGGCAGGGTCAATCTCCAAACATACAGTGTAGCGAAGACAATACAATGGCGTAATCCTCAAAACAGGCAGAATGTCAAAACAGTGGCAAAACAAAGGAAAACAATGACAAGAAACCAAACCATAATAATCAAAAACCAGGGCAATGAAAACAGGAAAACGCTTGGTAAAGTCCGCTATAGCAAAACAATACTTCACACTTCCTGTTTGGTGTAGGCCTCCTTTTATGGCCACCAAACAGGAAGTAACCAACGAGGCAGCAGAGGGAGCAGCAACAGTCAGTTCATGGGTAAGGGCTCCCTCTGCTGGCTTGGCGTTACAGCTACCTATAATCATAACAAACAAAGCTGAAGCTGGCATGACAACCAAGCTTCTCAAACCTTTTAAAAGCCTGAACCACTCAGCACAAAAGCTAATTACTCATAAGAATGCACCTGAAATCCTTCACTATACCAACTCTGGCCCTGTCCCAAATGGCACACTTGATGTCAATTACCAGTGGGGGCGATGGGGCCATGCTAACCCACTAAGCACTGACATTTCATTCTTGATGGATAAAATAAAGTCCCACACCATATTCTATTATTTTCTAGCTGTAAACCACATATAAATGTGGTTTATGTGATGTGATTTTGCTGACTTGTAAACCACACATCTTTATTGTATTATGAAAATGTCAAATTTTTAGCCTAAACTATCAATGTCTTACAGAACAGCATGGTCACCTCATGGAATTAATTTTCTATACATTCTTTCTCCCGTTTCTCGACAACCTCACAAATCTCAGCCTAACAAACTCCCTAGAACTTCTTCTTTTGGGGGAGGATGATAAGACTCTGTTTTGACATTAGATATACAGATGAGCTATGCAAGGGGATACACAAAAGAATTTTCCTTTCTCTACGTCATTTCTCACCCGTACTTGACTCTTTGCTACTTTCACAAATTAATTTTCATCAAAAAAATAGTTCATCAAGGCAAGCATTTGAATGTTGCTCTGACAAAGAATTGTCTGGAAGCTTAAAACAATCTGTCTGATGACAATACTAGGACAATTTGAACAGAGATTAAAAATGTATAAATGCACTATGTTGTCTAAAATTAAAACACTTAAATAAGTGCATTGCATAAGTATTCATACCGTTAACTCAGTACTTAGCTGAATCACCTTTACAGCCTCTAGTCTTTCTGGGTATGATGGAACATGCTTTGCACATCAGCATATAGCAATTATCTTCTCCTCACCTCTTCACCTCTAAAGCTCTGAATACATTAACAAGGCACTGTATATGCTTAGCTATATGATTGATTAGGTCTTGTGTTTGCTGTTGGTTACTAGGTAGGCGGTAGGGTGCAAACTATCATTTCAAGTCCACCAGAAACTCCAGTACCGTCTGCTGACTTCAAGGCTTATGAAAGAAGTGACTGCCTTCACCTCACTGTGACTCGCATAAAGAATATTTCTCAATGTTTTGATGGTCTCGCCGTTTGTCTTGCAGTGCTTTCACTGAAGCTGTAAACACCCACTTATATCTGCACTATAGGCCTACTATCCTTAGGCTCTCACAAAGCTTATTATTCTTGAATTATAATGCTATACTTTAACCACATGCGTGTTCCCATGAGTGTGGGATTTCATAGCCAGCAAAGGATTCATTAATTCTGCCTTCAAATTAGTATGTTATGTAACACTGGATCCAGACATGCCTTGATGTCCTCCTACTTCAGCATTTTTTTTAGGTTTTGGACAGAGCCAAGAGCATCAAAGACAGAAGTTCAAAATAAAACCTAACAAAGAACACTCTTAACAAACCCAACATTCTTAGAAGGATGCCCAGCAGACTCAACAGCATGGAGCAAGATGACCCAGGATTACATTTGCACAGGATTTCTCATGAGATAAGTCAAATGCTTCAGGTTTTGCTGGCCGTACAGAATAACATAAATAGATATGTAACATAAAAAAAAAAAAAAAAAAAAAACTACTCTGTAAATTCTTCCCTTAGCAGTCAATAAAATACTACACACTCTTAAAAATAAAGGCTTCACAAGGAAGTTTTCTCAGGGAAGCCACAGAAAAACCTTTTCAGGTTCCCCAAAGAAAATTTCAATGCTTCCAGATTCTTCATGAAACAATAAATATCAATAAAGAACATTTATTTTAAGAGTGTCAGAGAGATTTTAGATGTGGACTCACCTTTGTATCATTCATTCACATCCACTCTCTATTCCAGTGAAGTCACAAAATTATATGTAAAAACATAATGGGCTTTTGGCAACAGGAACTCTGAAGTGGCCGACAGTGATGTCATTATGCGCAGCATTTACAAATGTTAACAACCGGTAAATGGAGGACGCCATGATCAGAGCTGTTTTTGATGCATATCGTGGGTTTTTAAAGGTAACGGAGATGGAATTTAAACGCACAATTTACGCAACTGAAAGAGCATCAAGGCTGAGAAAAGACCAGAACACTGCAGACAACAAAGAGCTGTTTCCCATGTTCGTGGAGTAAATGCACTACCAGTCAAAAGTCTCTTTTGCTCACCAAGTTGCATTTATTTGATCCAAAGTACAGCAAAAACAGTAACATTTTGAAATATTTTTACTGTAAAAAAGTTTTATATTTGAATATATTTTAAAATGTTATTTATTATGATCAAAGCCAAATTTTCAGCATCAATACTCCAGTCATCAGTGTCACATATCCTTCATAAATTATTATAATATTCTTATTTGCTGTTCAAGAAACATTTATTATTATTATTATTATCAATATTTAAAAACTTTTTGATGAATAGAAAGATCCAAAATCAGCAATTATCTGAGATAAAAAGCTTTTGTAACATTCCATTGAAGCTTGGAATCAATATGATTTTTATAAATTAATTATAGAAAGAAGTTATAGAAATTAATATCTTTATTAGCATTAATGATTCAAATAAGAAACTTTAAAGTCTATGGAACTTTTCCATTGCACAAACAGTGTTTTTTTACAAAAAAAAAAAAAAAAAAAAACAGAACCGTTTCCCACTGTAAAGAACCTTTCTGGAATGGAACGGTTCCATGGGTGTTAAAATTTATTCATGGTACCAACAATGCCAATTAAAAATTTTGTTTTTATCTCCAAGTCTTAATATTTAGTTGATGATTTAAAAATAATAATGATAAGAAGTATTTCAGAGCTAAGGTGCTAAAATGATGTTATCCAGTTGTGTTTTGTTAAGTGTTGGGTGTGTGCTTTTTTTTTTTTTTTTTTTTTTTTGATTTGGTGCCAGATGTGTCAACCTCTGTAATATGAGTCCAAACACAATCCCTCCTATATCCTGTGAAGACAGATGTCTCTCAGAGAGCTGAATGTTACTGAATGCTTCCTACTTCGAGATATTAGTTACATGATTAATGGAATGTTCTAATGCAAAGGGGTAAAAAAACAAAAGAACCCCTAAGAACATTATGACATCACTCAAACATAGGGAAAAAGACACGTTATACAGTCATATTGATACATATTCCAGTTCAGCAAACATTTCATGAAGAACTAAACGCACCCACTAAATGTCAAAACATTGTACCAGGGCTCCTCAGCCACTGCTTACCAGTATGTCCTGCATTGCCCTAGCATGCCAATACAGCATCCATGTCTGTCTGAAATACGTGGCAACACTATTCACTATGTAGAACACTATTCACTATTAACTAGCTGTATATTTGAATGCTAGCATATTGGCTGTTTATAATGCTTCTCCATATTCTAGATCCCTTAACCCCATACTTAAATATGAACTACTACAACAATTACCTTACTATCAATAAACAGCAAAATAAGAGTTTATTGAGGGAAAACTCTTAGTTAATAGTGAATATGTATTCCCTAACTGTTACCATTTCAGTGTACACAGTCTGAAAACATCTGCCAAAGTAATACTGAAAACATGCAAACTCAAAAGCCAAGACAATTCTGTGGTAGAGTTCCAAAGATTATGTTTGGACCTGCTGTTTTGAGTTTCTCAATTCATTACACAAGAGGGAGTCCAATACATTTCCTGGGAAAGTGAACTTTTGATTTTAGCAATGTAAAAAATCATATTATTGTAAATGCAATAACATGCCAGATATAATGAAATGACATCAGATGCTGGATGTTTCAGAGAAACCCTTGATAAGAGAAAAGTGGGTACTTTTCCTGAGATGCCCATTAAGCCAAAGAGAGATACATTCAATCTGACATTGTCTGGTACAAGAAGATAGAAAAGAGGGAGGAGCAAAACCTACAATAGTTACAGTGGGCAAGCAACAGCATGCTGTCAGCTTGGAGAAAATTCCCCTGTTTGAGTGCCTGAGTGTAGACCGAGAGCACTTTCTTCTTCACTTTCACAATAATTTTCTTCTTCCACACAACACACATCTAACAACCTCCAGCTCTATTCTGAAAGGGAATAAAGATGTTAGTCGTTATGCCAATTTTAATTATCCTTCTGACATCAGACTACAGCAAAGGTAAGTAGTGTGACTTATGCTTTTTTGTTGTTGTTTTTACCACATAGACTGAGTTTTAAAGTCTTGAATTTCTTTGATTTAACTTTAAAAATGTAGTTTTAGAGTCTTAAAGTAACTTTTATTTTGTATCACATTGTATGCCACATGTTTAGCATATGTGGAGCAAAAAAACAAACGTCATCTCACATTCAACTGTTTTTTATTTCTGGCAAATGTCTTAACGTGTTAAGAAACCCTTTGAAAGCCTTTAAACCCAATAAAGTTATGTACAGCTTATTTGGAATTTATGAAATTATCTTTAAAATACAGAATCCTAAAAAAAATGTTTCTTTTTTGCAGAGTTTGTATGGATAGAAATGTGTCAGCATATGCTAATATTGCTTTCTGATGCATGCAGGTCAAATACAGCTGCGTGCTTTCAAACATCAGACAGTGAATTGCAATGAGAGGACTGTCTTACAATGCAACATCAGTGCGTCAATGCCTCTGAGCACTGTTAAAGTATACTGGAAAAAACTAGAAGAGAAAGATTTTGAGTGTGATCCAACATCCAGCAACTTCCCTCCAGGATTTAAGTGCAACTACACAGGAGAAGCACTGACATTAACCATTTCAAATCCTACGCCAGCAAACGTGGGCACATATTTTTGTTGTATAAAGACACAGTCTGGACATGGAGCAGAAAATATCAACGTATCTATAGGTCAGTACATCAACCTATTTTGCAAAATTGTAAGCATGAACCTTAATTTAATGAATAAATTAATTATTAAATGAATGGACCATTAATCAGAAAATCAATATGTAGAAAACACTGCTGTCAGCATTGTGATGTATAATGAGCACACAAAGGAAAAGATTAACATAAACAGTCTTTTAATAAAGCCACATGAGGGTAATACAAAGAAGGCAGGAAGGTAACACGTACAACGTAACTTTAACACTGGATGCAGGAACACAGGATTTTAAATACTAACGTAAACAAGGGTAATTAATAAGACACACCCAAACCAAATGACATGATTAAGAAGAGAGACTGGGTCACACAGAGTGCATGGAAAGAAACACAAACAGTCTAGGAAGGCACTACCTCATGCTGCGGAGACAAAGGGAGAGACAGGAGACGGCAAAGGGGCTAGCAGAGAGGCAGGCAGACAATTCTGGTGGCTGTTCAGGAGGAGGACGGACACCCCTCTCAGTGTGGGAGTGGAGGAGGGAGGAGCCAGGAGCCAAGAAGGGAACAGGAGGAGCCAGGTGGATCAGACAGAGGGAGGAGCCAGGGCAAAAACAGGAGGAACTTGGAGCAGAAGGACCCAGGCAGGACCCAGGCCACAGCCATGATGGCAACCCACAGTGGAGCCGACGGAGGGAGAAGCCATGGTGGGAGAAGGACTGTCGACTCCAAGGGGCAACCGACGGCGGTGGAGCAGGTGGTGGTGGAGCCCCAGGTTGCGACGGAGAGCCGACAGAGGACCACGGAGGAGCCGGAGGAGCCTGACAGAGACAGAGGGACGAGGTGTAACCGGAGGAGTGGAGTCCCGATGCAGCAGATGGTCGATGACTGACCAAGACAGAGCCAGAGGGAATAGAGAGCCCAACGGAGTGGGTGGACTAATGGGCCACAGCAGAGAGGAGGGAGCTAGGAGCCATGGTGGAGCCACTGGGTCGACGGGACAAGGCGGGGTCCAGGACTCAGAGGCTGGAGGCAGAGACAAGGGATGCCGAAGGAGACTGGCAGACCCATGGCAATTCCACTGTACAGATGGTGGGCGAAGGGTGAGCAAAGAGGCTGCCAGGCGACAGTAGTGGATGAGGCAGAAGCGGGAGGGTGGGTAGCCATTTGTGACACCAGACTGTGACTCCCAGCACCGGAAACGCCTTCAAAAGGGGGATAACAGGGCTGACCGACAATTCAGGGCAGACAGATAAGTCCAAGGAACGTAGAAGGAGAATGGGCATGTCCCCGTATAAGCCCACTGAGCTCAGCTCAACCTCAGCCATGGTGCAGTGGGCAGAGACTATGGACGCTCTCACTGTCCATAGCAATCTACCTCATGGCGAACATTGTAGCTGGCTCTTGCACCTGATTAGATGCTCCGAGAGGTTTAGGCTCTGGAACAATCTCCAGTTGTGTTGCACTCCTCAGCAATGGCTCAGTGATCCTGGTGGGCATGGGCTCTCTGTCCACAGTGGGCTCGGGCTTTGGGTTCTCTCCAGACACTGAAACATGTTTTCCCTCCATTTCAGTCCAGTGATGTCTGGGAGGTCCATGGGGCAATGGTAATTCACCCCAATCCAAAATAGGGACTTCATGGTAATGTGAAGCGTCGTTATTTGGAGACGTGATGGCAAGACGTGCAAACCCCAAGGTGAACAAAACAAGGGATCCAGAGAATTTTGCCGCCCATTCCATACTTTTTCTTCCTTTAAGGTCTGGTGTTCTGTCAGTGTTGTGGTGTATAATGAGCATACAAAGGAAAAGATGACCATAAACAGTCTTTTAACCCTTAAATGCATGACTGTTT
Source organism: Labeo rohita (assembly GCF_022985175.1). Taxonomy (NCBI): domain Eukaryota; kingdom Metazoa; phylum Chordata; class Actinopteri; order Cypriniformes; family Cyprinidae; genus Labeo; species Labeo rohita. The sequence goes on from NC_066871.1 coordinate 35,187,690, forward strand.
TCCCAATTACTATTACATATTCAGGTATTTAGCGACTCTGGCCTATATATCTAGCACAGATGGATCTCTAACTGCTGCAATAGCAATAGCAAAAAAAAAAAAAAAAAAAAACCTCTCTTGATATTTTAAGAACAATTACAAAAGAATACCTTTTGAAACTTAAACTTACATATATATATATATATATATATATATATATATAAATGTTTCCTGTTTTATTGTTCATAATGAATAGATTGAGGAATAATAAGAAAACTGATGTCAAACTTGAAAAAATGAATAAGGGAGAGGGTAGTAAGTAATGTCCCGGGTCGCAGAAGACCCGAGGTATGCATTTAAGGGTTAATAAATCCACACAAGGGTAATAAAACAAAGGCAGGAATGTAACATGCACAACTTAAATTTAACACTGGATTATTGAACAAAAGACCGTTTAAAGACACTTCAAATACTAATGTAAACAAGGTTAATTATGACAAGATTAACAAGAGACAGAAGTGGGTCATGCAGAGCACATGGGGAGAAAACAAACTTTGGAATGTATGTCAACTACTTATGTATTTTTATCTTTGTATTCATTTTGGAAATACTTTATACTGTGTAGATCTGCACACAGACACTGGACATCACATCATATAATTATTATACCTTGTGTTTGTAACTGTTTTTATGCAGGAGAATGCACTGGAGAATTTTCCAACCAGATGGCTGGACCTAAACAAATGCAGTGTAGCTTTAATGGTGTGTACCCAGAGGCCATAATAAACTGGTTTCATTATGACAAGAACCTGACTTCCAACTCTACAACCACAAGCCTGGCAAACTCTGATGGAACGTTCAACATCACAAGTGTCCTCAATATCCAGGACGATCAAAAGAGATACAACTGCTCACTGTGGTCACTCAAATATGGGCGATACAGTGATCAAGAGTTTGAAGTGCCAGATCATGCTCGTTTTGGTCTCAGTAGCAGGATCAGCACACTGCATTGTTTATCGTGGACTATCATACTTTTTAGCTTGATGTTTTCATCGAGAGCCTGTTTGTCTCTATAATCTTTACATGTCAAATTAACCCAACTAACACAAGACCTGATGACATAACTAAAGGTCTGGTGAGGTTTAATCAATGGATATTGCCAGGTAAACTGACCATCTGATCAATAGAGTGGTAGAACTTTTGCCTGCCATGCGGTAGGTATGGATCTAATTAAGACCAGGGAATATAGATCTGAGTTTTACCTGAAGACAAGGCCACAGGACATGGCAGGCAGCTGACATTTGTCCCTTTTCTTGTATAGAATCATGACTGGATTTATTAAAGAAAATGCACTGAGTAGCTCACATGAAAAACTATTTCAAACAGCATTTTGCAAATGTATTTGTGACCCTGTACCGCAAAACCAGTCTTAAGTAACATTGGTAAATTTGTAGCAATAACCAACAATACATTGTATGGGTCAAAATTATAGATTTTTCTTTTATGCCAAAAATGATTAGGATATAAGTAAAGATAATGTTCCAAGAAAATATTTTGTAAATTTCCTACCAGAAATATATCAAAAAACGATTTTTTTGTATTATTAACATTCATTACTAAGAACTTCATGTGGACAACTTTAAAGGTGATTTTCTCAATATTTAGATTTTTTTGCACCCTCAGATTCCAGATTTTCAAATAGCTGTATCTCAGCCAAATATCCTATCCTAACAAACCATACATCAATGGAAAGCTTATTTATGCTGCTTTTAGATGATGTATAAATCTCAGTTTTTTTTAAAAAAAATGACACTTACGACTGGTTTTGTGGTCCAGAGTCGCATTTATTCCTATTCTTTATGCAAAATAATGTATGATTTCAAATTAATTGAAAGTCTACACTGAATATATATTTGGAAAAGTGTGTTTTTGCTATTTTTTACATTGTCTATTCTGTATATTTGTGTATTATTCTTTTTGTTATCTGTGTCTTGTCTATGTCATTGTTTTGCACTGCGGAGCTTCTGTCACTAAAACAAATTCCTCATATGTGTAAACATACCTGGTAATCTCATTGTCATTGAGATAATATATATATATATATATATATATATATATATATATAGTTTGAATTAGTTGTTGTTTATTTTAGTTTTCATTTTAATTTTTGTTAAAGTCTGTTTGTTTGAAGTAAGTATGTATTGTTTTTTTGTTGTTGTTTATATAGTTTTTATTAATTTTTATTTTAGTTTTAGTTATTTTAATACATCAAGGTAAAATAAGTGAAATGAGTGATTTATCCTTTCACTGTCAAGCAGCAAAATTCACTTTCAAATATCAGTTGTTAGATATGCTGTGCTCTTTAGCACTGTAATTGATTTGCTTTTTTTTTTTTTTTTTTTTTTTTTTTTTTTTTTTTTTTTGAGTTGGCTGTGTGCATGTAATATTTGTTACATTTTTTTTTTTTTTTTTTTTTACAAATGCTGCTAATAAAAAATATATTTGTTTATACTTTTGTTCCCATCAAGAAAAAAATATTATTGGTGCTGTTGTTATGTCTTATCTTTGGTATTAGAAATTGTCTCTTGTTTCTCAAATTATAAATAAATAAATACATACATACATACATAGCTGAATCATTGCAGCACATTGTAAATAATTGTCCATATAATGTGGTTGGAGCATTGGATAGTTCAGACTGATTTTGTATGATTTACTAAAGATTTGTCTTATTGGTACTGCACTACACACAGAACAAGAGCGCCTTCTTTCCCCACTTCACAAGCCACCAGAAATATTTCCATCTGAAATCACTTACATACTCTAATACCTGATTTAAGTGAAGCCCCAGGAAAGCTCCATGTTGGCTGAAGGAAATGTGAAATCGTGCTATGACAAAACAGCAACCAATGAAACAAGACACACTGAAACAACTTGAACGCTGTTTATATATGTACACTAATTAAAGCTGACTTTTCTAATCATCATGTGATTTTCACAAATCTGTTTATGCAAATCCATAAAACATTCCAATTCCAGAAGTTTCATGCAGTTCAACTTGCATCCACTAGGAGCCATACTCACACTAAACTATATAAATCACTGGGTCAGGCATAGTGATTCTCAAACAGTTTTGCACAAAGATGCAGATTTTACACTAAAAAAAATCATAAAAAAAGTGATGAACCGGCACAGTACTGATATTATTATTCATGGTGATTTTGATGTCAAATGCAAATATATATGAAAAGAGTTTTCTCCTCCCAAAAGTGATAGATGTATTTACTTATGTATGTTCTGTGCTAGATATTGCACATGCTTCAATAAAAGATTTGAAATCATTTGTGTCATTTAAAAAGTATATGAATTTACCTCAAGCTGCTACGCAAAAGAGCACAATACAAACAAAGACAGAGCAATGATCTTCCACTTCAAATAGCAATAAATTTGGGCCAAGTCTAGCTAATATTTAGCTCTGGAATTGTGTTTTTAAAACATTTGTGTAAAACAGCACTGGGCTATTCTGGGATGAGTTTTGCTTTGACAATACAGGAACATGATTTGGCTGAAATAGGATGCATTCAGAATATGTTTGTTTTATTTTACACAATAGTTCAATAAATACTTATACTTAATCTAAATTCTGATATGTATGGAGGAATTTATTTAGCAAACATGTTTCTATCTCCCATTATTCGCAATATCTCTTTTAAAAACCTCAAGCAGGTAAATTAAGGGATTTAATTTTGAAATGAGGTGTTTCCATTATTTCTTTTTTAATCCATACTTCAATGTGTGTAAAAACAGGGTGATGGAAACACATTAAAGGGGTCATCGGATGCTAAGTTCACTTTTACATGCTGTTTGAACATTAATGTGTGTTGGCAGTGTATGTACAAATCTACCCTATAATGATAAAAATCCATGCAGTGGTTTTTAATTAATCTGTAAAAACAATATCCCATTTTTCAAATCGAGCCATTCTCAGATGCCTGTCGTTGTTGCGTCACACCCACAGAGGCCACTCCCACAATAGTTGATTGACATTAGCGTCTCACCTAAGATCAGTTGTAACAGTCCAACCTCCATGTTTTGATGTCGGAGCAGGGATGTAAGTTAGACAAGAATTGAGGTGTTGTGTTGCTGGATGTAATAATGAACGTAGTGGTCGTCATTTATTCCCGACATCTGAACCGCTGAAAATGCAGTGGATTACGTTTGTTTGTGAAGGGAATGTGCCTCCCGATCTACATATATCCATCTGTGTTCACGCGAATCATTCATGATCCAACTTTACTTACAGCAGAAGTGTTTTTTTATGAATCTTTGTGATCGCCTTTCCTAATAATGTGATAGTTAGCAGGTTTAGCGGCTAAACGTGGCTAAAGTAAACAGGCTCATCAATCCACAGAGAGAAGAGAGGGGCGGGGCGAGCAGAACTCATTTGCATTTAAAGCAGCCTCGACTAGAATGGGATGATTTTTGCAGAGCTGATTTTAGCAAGGTAAAAAGGGTGTTATTTTACACTACCATTGAGAATTTTTAACCAAAGTATATTATAGACTTTTCGTTAAGACCCTAAAGAATCATATCAACTTGTGGAAAATGGACATCCGATGACCCCTTTAAGATATTGCGAGTTTTCTGCCAACAAAAATTGTTTCTCTTCAAGCAACATACTAATGTTTCCTTCACAAATGATTACATATTCAACAAATCGGTTGAGTGAATTATTAAACTACTATATGTCTGTCTGAAACACAAACAGCCAGACAATATCAGCTTTTGGAAAGGAGCTCAGCCAACCAAATTATCTGTCATTAATGCAAGTTAGAGCTATTCAGTATAACATGATAATTACATTCATTTACATCAGTTTAGAATGACTGAAACTGTACAATACTAAGCCAAGTATTAAAACAGAATATCTTTTCAGACTTCTACTACAGGTCATAAGAAACCACATATTGTTTTGTAAAGCAGCTGACATCCCTTTTCTTCACAACTGAATAACACCATACTGATTAATCCAATAACCCATTGTAATGATCCTTCAGTTACTACTTGTTAACACATAATGTAGATCAATAAAGCAGACAGAAACAGCAGTCATGGGTTTCCATGTGAACCATCTTCACTGTAGCATTAAGGATAGATTTCTGATCACATTTCATCAGGACTGGTGCTCATGTTACAGATACCTATGTGAACAAGAGAATGGTCAGAGTAACTACATGTACTTTTTTTTACCTTGAAATATAAGTTTAGAAATCAGTCTGATATGCTGACATCTATCGACTAGCTTTTGTTTTCTATTAACAAGTACTATCTAAATGAAATTTGTCAATGAAACAAGACTAAATACAAGAATTGTACGTATCTTTTGGAATGTTTTGGGGTCAAATATAGTCTATTATTATTAGCCATAAAATGGTAAAGATATGTTAATATTGTGAAAATAACTATATAAAAACGACTGTTGTCTTTGTCAGTAGGTTAGAGGCTTAGCTTCTCAGCAGTGAGTTTCATTGATTGTTCTCCAAGCCCAGTATCACACAGTCACACACACCTGAGCTTCTGCCGGCAGAGCCAGGGTTGCCATGGTGAACTCAGGTTTACAATGCTTCTCGCTTGCAAGGAAACATTTCTAAAAGGCTGCTACACAACAACAGCTGATTAGCTCGAGTTATTTTATTCCAAATGCGCTCTAATCAGCCGAAGATGCGTTTTGAAAAACAGCACAGAAATCTGCAGTGCATTGTCTGCTGTGTTAATATTATTATTTAACACAAGCAACCAACACAGTCTGATGACCATTTGTAAATATCAGTTGCAATTTATTTTGTATATGTTTGAAAATGTGCTGAAGGGCTTCTCACACCTCTGAATAAATTGCGGTCTACTCAGCCTGTACACCCAGAGGACAGCTCACACTTTTTTTCAGACGTGAACTTGTGTGGTACACGTGAGTCAAGTTTCATCAACATAATCTGGTTGGTATCATATCAGTTTTGCATAACAATGCACATAAAAGCCTTGGCAGCCAAAAGCAGAGAAAAATTAATAGTGCTCGGTCTGATGGAAGGCTCTACTTCTGTTATTCAATTCCAATTTTTTTTTTTTTTTTGGACCCAACTCCAGTCCACACAACAATGAATTACTATAGAAAAACAGTTATCATGCCCCTCAACCTCTAAAACTATGAACAGAACTATTTAATGTAAAAGAAAAAAGACAAGCCCAACACCATAATTCAGCTTCACTTGCAGTGTGTTGTGGTGTGAAATATTGGCTGCAGAGAGCAGGAAGCTAATCCATCAAAATTCAAGATTCAAAACCTCAAATTATAATTGTTGTACTGTTTAGTCTTATATTTGTAAAAAAAAATTGACAGCGTAGCTAATTTGTACGAATTCATACAATTTGTGGAAAATCATACATATTTTAAAAGATTTGTAGGAGTTCAAGCACCACACCTCATTCCACCCCTAGACTTAACCATCACAGAAATCATACAAAATCATATGAGTGAGGGTGTACAAATTCATATGAATTTGCCACCTCATAAAATACATACGAATTAGCCATAAATTAGCATTGGCCTAAGCAGTTCTTGTTAATATTAATAACTTTAATGTTATTAATGCTCTTACATTCCGATCATGGTTGTATCTCTCTATTAATGCTACTGGATCTTAGCGCTGCATTTTGACCACAACATTCTTTTAAATAGACTAGAAAATTATGTTGCCGTTAGTGAAAGTGCATTGGCATGGTTTAAATCATACTTATCTGACCACCATCAGTTTGTGGTAGTGAATAAAGAGGTGTCATACCAATCACAAGGTTAGTATGGAGTACCTCAAGGTTCAGTACTAGGACCGTTTTCATGCTTTACTAAATGAACGAATTGTTCAAGAACGACCCATCACTACAAGGTTAGATTATTGAAATGCTTTATTGGGTGGTTGTTCTGCTCGCTTAATAAACAAACTCCAGCTGGTTCAAAATGCAGCAGATAGAGTTCTTACTGGAACCAAGAGGTATTAGCCTGGTTCTGTCAACACTGCACTGGCTCCCTATTAAACACTGTATACATTTTAAAATCTTGCTAATTACCTATAAAGCCCTGAATGGTTTAGCATCTCAGTATTTGAGCAAGCTCTTGTTGCATTATAGTCCTTCAAGTCTGCTACAATCTCAAAGCTATGGCCATTACCTAGAATACCTAGAATATCAAAATCAACTGCAGGTGGCAGATCCTTTTCCTATTTAGCTCCCAAAATCTGGAACAATCTACCTAACACTGTTCGGGATGCAGAGACACTCTGTCAGTTTAAATCTACATTAAAAACTCATCTCTTTAGCATAGCTTACACATAACCAGTGTTGGGTATGTTACTTTAAAAAAGTAATTAGTTATAGTTACTAGGTACTTCTCACAAATAGTAACTAAGCTAGTAACTGAGTCACATTATTATGAAATTAACTAATTACCAGTGAAAGTAATTACTGTGTTAATAAAATATGTCAAATATGTCAAATAACTTGGATGCCCCCAATATTAAATATGTTAAATGAATGAAATGGACACTAAATAGAATAAATTGTTATTATAAAACACTGAACACTAATATACTAATATGCTGCTATAATGTATTTTATGTTGCTGTGAGACAATGTGAAAGACACCTATCAAATTAAAAAAATTATTATAAATATTATCAACCTTATATGGACACCTTGACAATAGAACTGCCATTAGCTAGTCATTTTTATTGTTGTTGTTGTTTTATTATTGTTATTTTGACAGGAAAATACAACAACGAATATCGATTACATGTAGCGCGTCAATTCTGCATGTTATATAAGACTCTCTCGCTCTGTATCTTACTTTCAGGTGTGTGAGACAAAGCGACGGCTAGTACAGCTAGTCGCGTGCGTTCACACCAGAGTCCTAGAGTGCATCCATTCAGATGAACTGAAAAATAAACATTAAGTTATAATAAATCATAGTAACGCTTCATTTCATTGTCAGTAACAGCGTTGTAACGGGGGAAACAGTAATTCATTTGATTACTCGTTACTGAAAAATAAATAAATAATGCTGTTTATTTATAACGTCGTTATTCCCATCACTGCACATAACACACTAACACATCTCTACAGATCAAATCCATTAAAGGATTGCTAGGCTGCATAAATTAGGTCAACCGGAACCAGGAACACTTCCCAAAACACCCAACGTACATGTTACTTTGTTAAAAGAATGACATCTACATTAATATTAGTCTGTGTCTTTGTTATTCCGAGGTCACCATAGCCACCAGATCCAGACTGTATCCAGATCAGATGGTCAATGCATCCACCCGGATCCAGTCTGTATCCAGTCCAAATGGTGGATGAGCACCTAGAGACGACCTCTAGATCCCTGCATATTAGCGGAGACCATGTCAACTAGATGAGCCCCAGAGACAGATCTCCTCGGAAAACCTTGTCACCTAGACAGCCATCAGGACAAGACCACAGAATTAAACTCGTATGAAACTGTATAGCCAGAGGAGAAAGGAACACTATTTTGGCACTCACATTACCCTGTAAAGCTGCTTTGACACAATCTGCATGGTAAAAGCGTTAATAATGGTGACTTTACTAGATTATAATGACATTTATATTTAATTTTGCACAACAAGCAATTCTTGAGTTACAATTTGATTTCCAATCCAAAGTAAAATGAGCTCTTTCAATGCTGAATGCAATATATACATATATTACTGCATAAACATTCATTTTTTTTTTTTTTTTTTTTTAAGAAGTCCTTTATGCTCACAAAGGCTGCATTATATGATTATAAATACAGTAAAAACAGTAAATATTATTACAATTTAAAACAATAATTTTCCACCATAATGTATTTTAAAATGCAATTTATTCCTATGTTGTAAAGTTAAATTTTCAGCATCATTACTCCAATCTTCAGTGTCACATGATCCTTCAGAAATCAGTATAATATGCTGATTTGCTGCACTTAGGAAATATTTTGTACCATTATAAATGTCCTTACTGTCACTTTTGACCTATTTAATGTGCCCTTGCAGCACAAACCTTGGATGTCTGGATGATATGTAGTACACTGTGGAGTTTTAGGGGTTAAACTGCCTGCATTTATATTGAAATCGATCATGTGTAAATAGAACGGCTATTATACTCTGTTTACCCAATTGCATAAGGTGGTAAAAGTCAACATTACTGGCAATGCAAACGCCCATTAAGTATGGTGGTAAACTATCTTTGACTGTCTGTCCTCTCAGTGTTGGGGGTTGTTTTAGCTACACCATCCGATCATTAAAACCACTGCTTGCATCTGTGATTATTCTGCAAGGAAACACCTGACTGTTTCACAAATCCATCCTCTCTCTAAGAGCCCGGATGAATAGCGTCGTGAGAAGTTCAGTGAATGAGCTCTGTATAATTCACAACACGTTTGGTGAGAACAATGCAAGATGCCCTGATTGAACACGCATGAGACTAGGAGTGTTAGGGCTGGAGAAATGAAACAAAAGCCCATATGAGTCTTGCCTATTAATCAGTGGAGACTACAAGAATGGACGTGTGCTCAGCATGTAATAAACTTGTCTTGGTATTGATTTTATTTTAATATAATACTGTTCACATGAGCAGAAAAATGCTATTGCATAACAACCACTCAGTACAAAGAGCTGGTTTGTTTCGAATGCATTACTCTTTGATAGGATCTCTGTTTTAATCTAAGCTCTGATCTTTCATGAAGAGCATAAATCATGTTTGGACCAATAGGATATAAAGCCCTGTAGACGTGCTTAGATCTGCACTCCTAATAACTGTCAGCTCATACTTAAGAGTCTGATTTTCTCTGTTCTTCTAAATTGCATTAGTATTTACTCACGACCCTTCAATCATACTCAGCAACTGGAGTGGCTTGTATTCTTGCTGTATGTATTTGAAAAGTCACGTTTGGAGATTTTGATCAGTGCTGCAGCACAACACACATATGTGACCCTGAACCACAAAACCAGACTTAAGCCACTGGCGTATATTTGTAGCAATAGCCAAACATTCATTGTGTGGGTCAAAATTTTTGATTTTTCTTTTATGCCAAAAATAATTAGGAAATTAAGTAAAGATCATGTTTCATGAAGATATTTTGTAAAATTCCAACTGTAAATATATAAAAACTTAATTTTTGATTAGTAATATGCATTAGTAAGAGCTTAATTTGGACAACTTTAAAGGTGATTTTCTCAATATTTAGATTTTTTTGCACCCTCAGATTCCATATATTCAAATAGTCGTATCTCAGCCAAATATTGTCCTATCCTAACAAACCACACATCAATGGAAAGCTTTCAGAAAATTAACCCTTATGACTGGTTTTGTGGTCCAGGGTCACATATTTAGATGTAAGTGGCATTAATGTTGACCACTTTGAAAATTTTGGGGGAAAAAAATATTTATTTTAAATTAATAATTTATTTTAATACTAAATTACTTACAACATTAAAGTGTTTACTGTATTTAAATACACTATCATCTCAGCACAATCATAGTATTTTATTTCTAATTCTGATCACCTTGATGTTAACATGTGAACAGGGTTGCCAGGTTTTCACAACAAAACCCGCCCAATTGCTACTCAAAACTACTCCAAAAGTAGCCCAGTCATGTTTCGAGGGGGATCCCCCAGTTAATAATCATTTTGTATCAAAAATAAGCTGATTTCAAAATATGACTTTCCTAGGGGGAAAAAGGGGCTCTCTTGGCTCAACTTGCCCCAAGTGTAGGGTAAGTTGAGCCACATGGAGTTAAACTGTTTCACTATTTATGCTGAAGTAAAACTAAACATTTTCACCTCATGCTATATCAAAAGAAAAGAAATTCAATCCACCTTTTCTTTAACGAGGAAGTAAGCCTATGGGTGATACTTCCAGTTCATTATCAGCTATAGGGAAATAATAATAAGAAAAACAACATGCAGTAAGCAGTAGCACTGTTTGCACTACAAACCAGTGTGTTCATGATTAAGATAACAAGTTAAAATAACGTGGTATAACACACCAATTTGCAATATCAAGCAGGTAAACAAGCTGTTTTGTACAGCTAAAATTATCTGGATGCGGATGAGGCCGGAAACCAGATCCATAAAATTTACAAATGGCTGCACCCATTTTTACAGGAAGAAAAAGGTGGATAAAATGACTTCTTAAAATCCATGTGTGAGCATTGTGACACTGGGCTGACTTCGAACTGACAGAACTGGGTTAAAGTACTCAGCATCCCATGTTGCAGGGAAATACAATTTCATACGGCCTTCAATGGCCAATTTTCATAAACAAGGCCTATTTAAAACAATCAGAATAAAATCAAGTCCATAACAAAGAACAAAATCTAAAATATTTGGTTTAAAATTAATGAAATATCATGTAGAACTACAGTAAAATAACACTTTGTAATTATAAGATGGGGTTGAGCCACTAGCTTAACTTACCCCAGGACCTTCGGCTCAAACCCCATGGGCCTCTCTCCCCATCACAGGGTGAGTAAAATGGATAACTCTTGATATATTTGTGAACACTTCACTAATTTTGTTTAAGGTTGCCTAGAAACAAGGAGTGGCTTAACTTCCCCACAGGCTCAATTCACCTTGCTCTCCCCTATCAATAATGTGAAGTTCCGTTTAACTGGCAGTGTAAGTAACATGACCGACAATGAATAACCAAGATAAATAACCCAGCGAGATGTATCATAAATTCAAGAGCTCTATAATATAAATATTTGCAGAATGATTTTTCCATCCAGGCTAGCAAAAAATGATAAATTGCCCCTAGGCTTTTATGCACCAAACTTGCGCCCTCCTGACCTGTAAATCAAATGCAACAATGTGCTATTAAATAATGTCTGTCTCTGCAGACCTTTTTGGTCCAGGTTGTTCCCTTTTCCTTCCATTTATAGAAGCGTCTAGCATCACTACAATACCTCCCAAATGCAATACAGCAATTACCCGTGCAAGGGATTGTGGGGGTTGGGGTAACCCTTTGTGATGGATATCACTTTATCATTCTGCTCAGGAACACAGGCTCTCACATACAAATGATTTGAAATCTTTCCCCTTTTTTAGATGTGCCTGGTTTATTTGCATATTTATGGACATTCAGATCCACGTTCTCCAGCATGATTTAAGAATGATCAAGAGAACAGCTTGTGCTTCAGTGGAAGCTAGAAAATCTGACTGTACAATTACTTCACAACAGAGATAGTTGAAGAAACCAGAGAAAATAATTTCATAAAAACCTAATTTAGATTTTACCATAGTAAAATTGGAGTGCTATTTCTTTGTAGATCGTTTTGAAATTTACAAGCATTTCTTATTGTTTCTTCTTGTTCAGTTTTGTAACATATTCCAATAATTTTCAAAAACTAAATGATCAAAACATTTTTACAGTGATGATAATCTTAACAAGCCCTAGAAAGACAGGGTTAAACATCTATACCGGTCTTGTCCGACCTAGAATGACATTCTTTTGTTTCAGATCACTTTCCTGTTTTCTTTTTTGATCAAACAATCGATGAGAACAAATGATTCTGGCTGCCTGATATCTAGACATCCATTTCTTGGCACTGTGTTATTAAACATTAATTTATCAAGAAAAAGCTTTGTCTTTGTTTGCTTCACGTATTTCCTCTTCATTCTATCAAGACGAGGCAGCAAACATTGTCTGTCGGGTGAACAGGTTTACTTTTCCCTTCCATATTGATCGGCACACATCTGTGCTGATACACTTCAACTGACAAGGCCAATCTGCACTTTACTACGTTCATTTAGTGCTTTCATGCGGATTTTAAACTTAGTCGTGTGACCCTCTCCGGGGTTAGTGGTTAACGTCATTGCTGGCATTGTAGCCCATTAATACGGCACATTTAACCAGCAAACACATCATGAGCACATGGCCGCTCAAACCCAAACATAGAGTCAGTATGGTTGACTACTCTGTGTTGACAGTGACGCAAATCTTACACATTCGGTCCTACAAGGTCAGGGTTTGTTATGATGCTGTTGAACCCCATTGTATGCAAGTGAGTTTTTTGTGGTGTGTGTATACTTGTAAATAGTAGTGAGAGCATGTTAAAAATGTAGATTTTACCAACCCAGATTCATAAAAATGCATGCCTCTATATACATTTCTGCAACACTGTAATTACGTACCTTACTGCACGTTTTGCGGCAGTTTCAAAGTAAAATGTCCAGAGAGTGGCGCTAAAACACACGTTCAATATGTGATCGTGGTACATTTTTATTACATTGGCACAGGCACATATTGCCGTGTTTTTATAACACTGCTTGAGGTGCGTATTGCGGCTGTTCAGAATTCAAATATCCAGGGAGTGTTGCTAAAGGTTAATGCTCGGCGAGTTGGAAATATCCCCTACACCAAACCACTACACCAATGCAAAAGTGATATAAAAATGCATTTGTTGATGCAGCCATGCTATTTTAACTTGAGCTGTTTTGTCAAACCATAGCTTTCAAGTTAAGTGCAAAACCGTATTGCGTAAGCTTCCGAGCAACCTACTGAATTAGAAAACTCATATGTGACGACAACGTTTAAAAGTCTCAGTTTTCAAATCACGTAGGATGTTAAAATTGTTTGTAAGTCATAACATAATATAATGCAAGGAATTGTGTGAAAATTAGGCTTTATTAATCAAAACTTGGTACCTATAAATCATACTTTGTGGAATAGGAATAAATATTGCCATTGAGTTTTACTGCCTCTAGTGTTTTTTGTTTGTTTGTTTGTTTGTTTTTGTGTGGATATTAGATTTTACTGACCTCAACAAGTCAACTTTGATGCATAGCATAGTAAAGTTAACCAAGAGCCAAATGTTTTTAAATATAACAGTAATATAGAGACCATGAAACCTGTTCTTTTGAAATATGAATTAAATAATAAAATAAAATAAAATAAAATAAAATGTTTTGTGTTTTTATGTATGTCATGCCCTAAATACTCACTGGCATCATCAAAATTACTCCCAATTTGCATATCAGGACTTCTAAACATCCGACCAGGAGTGCTACCTCTGTTGAAATCACATTCTAAGGGTAGGGGGTTTTGCTTTAACCACTATAAAACCATGGACTTGACAACACTGTTACTATATCAGTTGGAAATTGATTTGATTGTGAAAACCCGTGTATTAATTACCTTACTAGTATTAATTCAGGTGGTTAAAACATGCAGGAAAATGTGTTAAGAAAGAAGATGGGGTCAGTTTGCATGGTAAATGTCAATGTTGAATTTAATGTACATAAATGCAAATATTAACAGTGCATTTCTTAATCTTTTGGAAGAATAAGAGTGAAGAAAGTGAAGTTCTGTAATGAAAGTCTAGATGACTCAGGCTGATGGGTCCTCAATGCAAACGATATTCACAGCATTAAACTACTAGGCACAAGCTGATTGGTTCATGTTGCAAATAAAGCCAATCAGCTTGCTGCTTTACATTTAAAGGCTGTTTAGCATTCACTAGAGCATTTTGCCCAGCTGCCCAGCGTTTGCCCACCTGCCCAGCTCCACCTGTATAGATCTGCTACAGGTTATTATATATGCTATTTGTGCAGCAACAGTATGTCTTGAATACTCACAGCACCATATCAGCGTACGTATATATGTACTGGCAGTAGCAAGCACCTGTATTTGCTCTACAACAACAACAACCAAAAGCAGCAGCAATTCAGCAGTGTAGCAGATCTGTTCTGCCAAGATCAAATTCATCAACATTGTCATATCCATTGCCATGTTAAATCTTCTGAGAGTTGTCATTATAGAACTAGACATTACTAAAGTTAATAGAAATATCTAATGTGAATCAGTCTAGCAGCAGTTGTACATGATACAGGATTTCAATCATATTAATATTAAATGCAACTGTGTGAAGAAATTAAATCCAGCAGTTTTGTGGAAAAGCTGCTGTAATTGTTTATTTTCCTCTTGATTGCTCTTTTTGCATATTAGAGGTTTATCTTTAAATATTTTTCTTATATTTAATAGGATCGTTTATAATCTCTAATCTCTGTATGTCTTGAAGGAAGTGCAGAATAAAGCAAGTGAGTCTTTCCAGCTTTCCATCTCTCAATCTTAATGTAAACAACACTTACATACAAATGAATACAAATGAAAGTCACAATGTAACTTAACATTATTTGGTATATTTGACTCACTCATGTGCATTGCAAATGCAAATGAATAACATGTTCATTTACATGTTCCAATCTACAAATTTAATGGGTTATACAGAATAATACACTAGATCCTCTAGTGTATGTGGCAGTTACTGCGCTGATCAATGTGATCTCATGATAATTCGTATGCATTTTGCATAAAATGTGGTTCTACAAAACGTACATTTACGTACAGTTAGGTGTTTTTCCAGACACTAAAACGTACTATACTGAAGTTTTTACAGCATCTAAACGTACAAATACTTACGTATTTTCAGCATTTAAACGTACAAAACTGATGTATTGATGACACCTAAAAACAAATCCTTATGAAAATCGATATTTGCAATTTTTTTTTTTTTTTTGTCACACCAATGATCTTATGTTTTCAATTGCATTATTAAATTGTTAATCGTTTATTTAATATAAAATTATAACATTTCATTCTGTTCTGTGTGTTTTGCTACTCGCTTTTTTCCAAGAACCCTTACAATAAATAACATTTCTGCAATCGTTTAACCATTCATGCAAAATTAACGGGATGGTACACACAAGGCGTTTTCTTTGACATGCTGTGACTAACAATAGAGCCATAAAATACACCGAACATGCATCATAATTACAAAATTAAACAATTTTATTTGTACGCTCTAATCCAGATCTTGCGAATCCATACAATTGCGAGGAATGGACCCAAATTCAAGCCTTTATCTAGCGATCTTCATTCCGAGCAGCGAGTCCAATAAACCCGCGCTGAAGTGCATTTTACAAATTCAAACAGTGTCGCATCAAGAAACGACAGGAAAATCGAACGCTCATAGGCTCTACAAAAATGTACATTTTGTGTCTCTAAACCTTACGTATAAATACCTACTTATAAACAATGAGACCAGGCTGCCCTGATACATTGGGCCTGAACAGGGAAAATGTTTTCTCGAACATCCCGTAATGAAATGATTCAAAACATCGCAGTAATGATAAAAACATGTCCTGATTTTTTTCTTCAGAATGACCATTTGATTGTATTCCATATGCTTAGTGTTGTGTTGTTACTTATCCTTATGTGATGTATCCTCAGGAGTCACCATAGAGAGGGAACTAAACAAAGCCATTAAGACAGATAGAGGCTAAATATGGCAGTTCACGGGAACTGGATCATTGCACTCACCTCTAACCCAAATCAAAGAAAGCACAAAGCATAATTGATACACCCAAGTTACATAATGCTATTCCTATCAAAACAATATTTCCTTTTTAGTAAGAGTAAAAACTACACCACAGTAGTACTATAAGAGTGTGAAAATCTGTAGTAGGGAACAAAGATCGGCTTTAAGAAATTATATTCAGAGTAAAACTGAAATCAAAATCCACACTTTTTTTAATCCTCATTTCTGATTACTTTGTGTGATTCACCACTTCTTTTCTAAAAAAAAAAAAAAAAAAAAATTGAAATATGTCAGAAATATGTGTTTTATGTTGAAACAAGAGCATTTATATGCATGAGCATTTATTTGAATGCATATATGGTTTGAAATAGTTCATATACCGGACATATACACTTTTTAATTTGTTACAAAAGAATAAAGTATTTACTTACAGCATATGCTTTATAAAAAAAGACACATTATGAGTCTTTGAAAAGTGATATGTACAGTTGAAAAAGCATATTCAAATGAAACCCTGGAACAGGTGATTCAACAATACACAATCTTCTAAAGTTGCACTTCTTCTTTATGATATTATTTTATACATACAGTAATATTCACTGGACTATTCAGCACATTTCATTACTGTTTGACCTTCAGAGGCAAAGGTTGCTTTGAAAAATCCAGGATAAACAACACAAGCTGGCAGTGAAGAACAGCCTGTGAACTTCAAGATTCAAAGCCAACGCTGTAGCCGATATCTCTGTTGCCTAAGGGAGTGTGATAGCATCTCATGATTATTCATGTGGGGAAGAAGGATAGAATACTGGCAGATTTACAGTGCAGTGTTATATACTCATTTGAGTTCTGAGTGAAATCCATCCACAGGGCTTGTTGCTATTCCTGTAGCATTCAGCTGTGCTAATCCATACATCTACAGGCTATGTACTCAAACCTTGCCATAGCTCCACGGCTAATAGCAGCCCTGCTGTCTCTAAGCCTTTCGTGATTACTGCCAAGCTGACAAGACCAGGTCTGTGATGATTCACAAAGGCCAATTCAATCCTCCCAACAAAACCACTATCTACCATTTCAGAGAACCTGGTACTTTTAAACTCATGTTTAATTCATAAAACAAGACTCTCCCAGAATATCAAGTGACTGTGTGAATTTAACCTTTACATTTCAGTCATTACAATTCTTGGAATGGATTGTAAAATCTATATTAATGTAAATAGAATGCGCATAGGTTTGGTCTTGCCAGACTAGAATTGCTGTGCTGCTGCTGCAGAAGTAGACTTGAAGGAGTATGTGAATGCGATTGTCTCTGAACATTCAAATGAATGAACCAATTAGAACAGGGTTTCATGGCTGAACTATTCTAATGTGTTTCCCTAAAACATCATTAGCCAACTATGGCCGAAAGTTAAGTTGTTAGCAAGATAGATCAACGATTCTGTGTTTCAAATATCCATAAATACAATAAACATTCACAAACAGCATCACAATGTTGTGTAGCTAGATCTACAGCTCTCAACCATAGATTCTTGTTAGTATATGGACTTAAATATATCTTGCTCTTGAGTAAAATAAGCAAACTAACATGCAGTATAATCTATATGTTTCATTCCATACATATACGAATTGTATTCTACATCTATTCTATGTTTTATTCTAAAGTTTGTTAAATTATTATGCGTCATTTTTAAAAAGTATGAATGTGTGTACATGCTCTAGTACCATGGGGGAAACCCGCAAAATAACAAACAACAAACACAGCAAAGCAATCCTCAGATGCCATGTTCGTAATTTACAACAACAATCTAACATAAATTTAATCTTGAACTGATTAACTATCATACATTATCTGCTAGATGTCATTAACGACAGTTCTAGCCAAAATGATTTGAATGTGTGGAAAGCCGACAAGGTCAAAAGTCTTTAAATAGAAAACATGAAATTTTATCATGTCAATGCACTGTTTGACCATGTTCATTTGACAAATTGCTGTTTTTGAGAGTAAATTTGCATATGCAATGCAATAGTACATTGGTATATACTGGTCATTCAATAATTGTGGGTACATCTCATGTCCATGAAGTATATTTTTAATATACTTTTTTTCATCAGTATAAAGCACGATGCTTAATTTTCTTGTATACAATTATATTTTTCCCCAATCACACTACATGTTGAAAAAGCCATATCTTCTGTTCAAAAATGATGTTCATATTACATACAACCCTGGTATTGAGCTGTCTGCATGAAAATGAGCATGAAAATGACCTCAGATATAAATTAATTTCATAGTTTTGCTTTCAGTTAGATTAGGTTATCAAGACATTTGGGTGTGTGCTTCAAAAATAAGTGTTTATTGTGATATAACTTGTTTTATTTGTGTCCGAAAAACCATTGTCAACTAAGTTACCCCCTAGAAAATCCTCCCTCGAAAGGGAATGGTTTGTCCCATTCTCGTATAATTTGCACAGTATTATGATATTTCCTCTAGAAGCACATGGATGAAATGCTAGAAGTTATGTTTTCTCTCTTTTCCCTAATATTGGTTAAACTAGCAAATAAGTGTCAAGAGTGGATTAACAAACTGTCAAAAGTGTTACACAGGTATTACTGCTGCAAATTTAACTAAAACTTATGTGTTGTTTATGGAAATATATTTCTAAACATACCATATGCTCAGTAGTTCTAGGCTTCCATGTTGAGTATAGGCCCAAAACACTAAAGATGTCAACTAAATTGCCTGTCAACTGTGTTACCCAGTAAAGGCAACATGGTGGATTGAGTTTCCTTTTGTTTGTCCTTTTTCCTTTTGTTGACGTCAATAGGAAATAGCTTGGGATTTGTTTTAAAAACAGCTCATTTAGATGATTCAGAGTCGACTCTATCTTTTGAGAGACAATAACTTTATACACAGTGCACTTTCAGATTTAAAACTTTGGAGGATGTTTTAATTCAGTTAGAGCTGTTACACACTGCAATTTTCAAAAATCCATAATAGGGGCACTTTAATTATTCATACAATTCATACAATTATTAATGATTAAATACTACAGAATGTGCGTGAATTGAGAAACACATTAAAATTTGTTATGTTAACGGTAAAACTGTGCATCTTTAAACATACTAAAAAAAAAAAACAGAAAAAAACTGATTCAAGACACTAAAAACGGCCTTAAAGGGATAGTTCACCCAAAAATGAAAACGTAATGTTTATCTGCTTACCCCCGGGGCATCCAAGATGTAGGTGACTTTGTTTCTTCAGTAGAACACAAACAAAGATTTTTAACTCAAACCATTGCAGTCTGTCAGTCATGTAATGGCAGTCAATGGGAGCCACGGCTTTGAAAGTAAGTAAAAAAAAAAAAAACATACACAGACGAAACCAACTTAAATCCTGCGGCTCGGTCTGTGCAAGAAACGGAACAGTATTTGTATCATTTTTTACCTCTGATCTACTGCAATGTCCAACTGTCCTGCATATACGTTACTCGTTGTTTATGCAGTGAGATTGTGGGTACGTCGGCTACTCAAAATGGTAACTACTCGTGCTTATCCTGATTGTTGCAACCAATTAAAAACTAAAAGATTATGTTTGCTTGCACAACTCATCCGGGAGTGTTTGACTTTTTGGGCCTGATTGTTATGCCAGAGCATGTTGACCCATCACGCATCGGCTGTTGTGAACGCGCTCAGGACAGTTGGACATTGCGGTGAATCAGAGGTAAAAAATGATATAAATACCATTCAGTTTCTTGCACAGACCGATTGCTTTGTGTCTTAACACCTCAATGTATCGTCACAAGCTGCAGAGTTTCATTTGGGTTTGTTTGTGTATGTTTTTTTGACTCTCAAAGCCGTAGATCCCATTGACTGCCATTATATGACTGACAGACTGCAACGGTTTGAGTTAAAAATTTGTTTGTGTTCTACTGAAAAAACAAAGTCACCTACATCTTGGATGCCCTGGGGATAAGCAGATAAACGTCGAATTTTCATTTTTGGGTGAACTGTCCCTTTAACACAGCCTTTAATGAGCATGTCTACACACACAAACGGAACACGTTCAAAATTGTGGGGTTAGCGTGGTCAAAAATAGTATGTTGACATGGTCAAATTTCATGCGTCCTATTTAAGACTTTTGGCCCTGTCCACCTTCCATATGAATGTTAATTGTGCAACAAAAAAACAGTTTTGACTAACAAGATAATTTCTTCAACAATGTTAATGAGTTGCATCTTTGTGTGGGAAATGCACCCCTGATTAAATTTAATTGCTTTGGTGATTATTTTACAAAGTAATTACTGAGCTTAAAATATTGGTTAGTAGACAGGAATGCAACTCAGTGAAAAGAATCAGTGAAACACTACAAGAATGCAACAGCAATTGCAAATTTATCAGTTACGCTACAGAAAAGACCCTGATACCTGGACAAACGATCAGATATGCTGAGATTAGAAGATTTGAAAAGTTTCTAGTGAGGTTTGTGAATGGATTAAATGCCACCAAGCACACTTTATAGTCTGCAAATGGCAGGCCTTTTCTTCTAAAGGCTAATTCAGATACACCAACAAACAGCAGCAGTTGCCGAATTTGGTTAGATCAGTGTGCTAGCTCTTGCCATTTGTTGGTGTTTGTTATCACCAACTGAACATGTCCAGTCATGATTGTTGGGTCATGAAATGTTTGAGCAATCTGTTGCCATAACAATAAGGTAAGCACAGTGTCACTAAAATTCCCGAGACAGCATCAAAATGGATAAAAAGACTTATATATGCTGTATATAAATGTTTATACCTAATTTAAAAGGTATCCCTGTATTATTCGCTGATAAACAGTACTGTATCTGTCTGCTGTCTCCAAAGACCCAATAGTAAACCGTAACAACACTCTTCTGTTGTCTGGTCTTACACTTCTGAAGCCAAGTGCATGTGCTGTTTCACACAGTGAATTATTAGGGCTTACACGAAATCAGAAATAGATCAATAACAAATTGTGCCTATGCAGTGTAAAGGGCCTTTAGGAGCTTGTCACACAGCTCAATCTCATTCGACAATGCCAGTGCCCTGTGGTGCGAGTCTTAAAATATAATCTGAAGGACAAATGGGTAGAAGTACGATTCCACAGGCACATCTAATCAAAGAGATGAAATTCAAGACAGAATCTTACATTACTGTCAATATGGTGATTCATATAAGTGAATATGAATCATACCCAAGTTCTCCCAAAAATGTTTCACAATACACATCTCCAGGTTTTGTGCCATTTTATAAAACCACATCACGTGTTCAGATATACACATAACACGTTACTACAATCCCATATTTGAACAATGAAATGCAGATATACAAAAAATATATTTAAGTCACATCTAAATATAGGCTTAACTTTCTTTAAGCTAAATTTAACTTGTTCTTAAGAGGGTTCATGAGATTCACCATCTATAGAAGAATTCTATGATTGAAAAGTCAAAAGTAGAATTATTTTCTTATGCCATCCTGTTCAGTATATGGATGCCAGGCTTCCATACTGATCTCCAGAGGACATATGGTTTTTATAGTCACTATATAGGGTCGTATGAATTATGGATGGCAGTGAAACATGCCAGAGGAGCATTTTTTTTTCTAATAAACAGTTCTTGGATGTCAAAACCTGTTCACGTCTGATGTATGACATCAGCTCTTGAGGCATAAATGACCCAAACCAAACTCTTCAATAGGATGGCTTGACCTCTCCATGTCCCAATTATTTCAGCTAATTTTAAATAGTAGGATAATTATAAAGTACAAGCTAACATCATTACTTCAGGCTATAGATAAACTAATTTATTTTTTTATCAGTCAGAAGGTTAATAATAATGAAGTCATTTCTTGGAAATCATTCACTCTCATGTCCTCATACAGAAGATGAAACAGGAAGCAAGGAATTTTTTTTAATTTATAGTAATAAAAATATCATTAACATCAAGTTTATTCTTTCTGAACTTTCAATCCTCTTATGTCTCTGAGCATTTGAGAATGGGCAAAACAATAAAAATAAAGTACAGTTTTATGCAAAGGCTTGGGAACCCCTTGCAGAATCTGTGAAAATGTGAATAATTTTAACAAAATAAGAGCGATCATACAAAATGCATGTTGTTATTTTATTATTTTTTTTTATATATTACTGTCCTGGGTGAATTTTTTTTACATAAAAGATGTAATTTACTTACTTATAGTCCACAAGACCAAAACATAGCTGAAATTATTAAAACACCCCCCCTTCAAAAGTTTGGGAACTCATGGTTCTTAATACTGTGTGTCAGTGTTGCCAAGTTTGCGATTTTCCCGTGGAATTGGGCTACATTAACGCTGTTGCCGCGGGTTGTTTTCATGTCCGCGGGTTGAAGCGACCTCAAAAATGTGATATTTTTCCCCTGGAATGCAAATTTTACCAGGGGAACCCCACCAAAAATTCTGTATTTTACCCAGACAAACACAATTTTTAACAGGGATCACCCTCGAAACAGGATTGGGCCAGTTTTGAGTAGCAATTGGGGGGGGTTGTTTGTTTTGTTTTGTGATGGTTGTTCATGAGTCCCTTGTTTGTTCTGAACAGTTCAACTAAGTACTGTTCTATAGAAAAATCCTCCAGGCCCTGCAGATTATTCAGTTTCCAGCGTCTTTTGCATATTTGAACCCTTTCCAGCAGTGACTGTATGGTTTTGAGATCCATCTTTTCACACTGAGGACAAATGAGGGACTCAAACACAACTATTAAAAAAGGTAGGAAAATATTCACTGATGCTCCAGAAGGAAACAAGATGCATTTAGAGCCGGGGGTGAAAACTTTTGAACAGGATGAAGATTTCCTAATTTTTCTTCTGTTGTTGATTTTTTTTTTTTTTTTTTAATTTAGTACTGCCCTTCGGAAGGTACAGAAGAAACCTGCATGTTTCCCTTAAGAAAAATTAAGTACAATTTACCTTGATCTTTCAATTCAAAAAGTCTCCCCTCCAAGCTCTTAATGTATCGTGTTTTTCAGAAGAAAGCACATGATCAATGAATGAATGAATGAATGAGCACAATTATATAACGCTTTCATTGTGTATTGCCATACACCCAAAGCACTTTACAATCATATGGGGGGATCTCTCTTCACCCATCACCAGTGTGCAGCATTCACTTGGACAACGGCACCAGTGCGCTCACCACACACCAGCTACAGGTGGACAGGAGAGAGTGACAGAGCCAATTCAGTGAATGGGGATTATTAGGAGGCCATGATTGACAAAGGCCAGAGGAGGGAATTTGGCCAGGACACCGGGGATACACCCCTACTCTTTACGAGAAGCGCCATGGGATTTTTAATGACCACAGAGAGTCAGGACCTCAGTTTAACGTCTTATCTGAAGGACGGTGCTTTTTACAGTATGGTGTCCCCATCACTATACTGGGGCATTAGGACCCACATAGAACACAGGGTGAGCACCCCCTGCTGGCCTCACTAACACCTCTTCTAACAGCAACCTAGTTTTCCCAAGCAGTCTCCCATCCAGGTACTGACCAGGCTCAGCCCTGCTTAGCTTCAGTGGGCAACCAGTCTTGGGCAGCAGGGTGATATGGCTGTGGCAAGATGTGTGGAAATGAATCAAACTTACCAACTTAAAGGAGAAGTCCTCTTCCAAAACAAAGATTCACATATAATGTACTCAGCCCATTGTCATCCAAGATGTTCATGTCTTTCTTTCTTTAGTCGTAAATAAATTATGTTTTTTGAGGAAAACATTTCAGCATTTTTTTTTTCATATAATGGACTGATATCGTGCCCCGATTTTGAACTTCCAAAATGCAGTTTAAATGCGGCTTCAAACGATCCCAAATGTGATCCCAGCCGAGAAAGAAGGGTCTTATCTAGTGAAACGATTGGCTATTTTAATAAAAAAATAATACAATTTATATACTTTTTAATGTCAAACGCTCATCTTGTCTCACTCTGCCTGGACTGTTTTTGTTCCTGTTCATGACAGTTAGGGTATGTTGAAAAACTTCCATCTCATGTTCTCCCTCAACTTCAAATCATCCTATATCGCTGTTTTACCTACTTTGTAAAGGGTGTTTGATCTTCTTTGCATGTTCACTTTGCAAAGACTGGGTTGTTACTTCTGCAGCGATGTAGGATGATTTTGAAATTATTTTTGAAGTTGAAGGAGAAAATACAGTTGGAATTTTTCTACATACCCTAACTGTCTTGAGTCAGAATACACAGAGTTCACGAGAGCAAGGCAAGACGAGTGTTTGAGAATAAAAAGTATTTAAATTGTATTTTTTAAATTAAAAAAATCACTAGATAAGACCCTTCTTCCTCGGCTGGGATCGTTTGAAGCCACATTTAAACTGCATTTTGGAAGTTCAAAATCGGGGCACCATATCAGTCCATTATATGAAGAAAAATGCTCTAATGTTTTCCTTAAAAACATAATTTCTTTATGACTGAAGAAAGAAAGACACAAACATCTTGGATGACAAGGGGGTGAGTACATTATATGTGAAGCTTTGTTTTAGAAGTGGACTTCTCCTTTAAAAGCTGTTAAAAGGCCAAAAATGAAAAAAATAAATAAATAAATAAATGGCCACAAACTTGGAGCAAAATCCAGCTTAAACAAGCAACATTCGGTTTCTTGTTTAAACTGGTCTCCTGGGTTAAGCTTGTGTTTCTGTTAAGCAATAAATACATAAATAAATACATAAATAAATGCAAAGTGTATGATAAAATGTATTCTGACTGAACAATGTGATTAAACATGATTAAAAGTCTATTCTTAAAAAATGATGTTGAATCGATCACAAATTATATCTAAATGGGATGCGTCACAGCGTAACTGTGCTGAACAGAAAGAAAAAAATCAGGATTTTCTCAGGAAACTACAGAGACGTCGACATCAGTGAACTCATTAATAACATAAAGGTGATGAATAGGGATATGCAAACTAGCTAGTGCTCATGATAAACATGTAATTTAAAACTTTATCCTGCATTACCTATTAAATACATTCAAATCTATCCAAAAGTTTGAAAAAGTCAATTATATTAGCATGTCGTTTGGACACAAATGGGGCACAAATGTCACTGTTTCCTGAGAAACTGCAACCCAGATATGGACTCATTTCAACTTTAATTTTTTCAAAGGGAAACACTTTGAAAGATATACTTCACAATGAATTTTAGATTTCCTGAGGAAAACAACAAAAGGAGCCTAGAGTATAAGTAAAAAAAAAAGTCTGAGTGCAGTCCTATTACTCTTGCATAAAGAAGGAGTCGGCAAAGTCTCTCTTCCCTCCACTCTTCTATTTCGGGCTCAGATACGTCAATAGAAGGTCTTTCAAGTCCATGTAACACTGCAGCCGCCTTATCATTTGTGGTTTCAGACCAAAAAGCTCCTGAATGATACAAATCCAATTAGACCGCATGCCTTCAGAGCTTGTGAAACTAGGTCATCGGTAAAAAAGTTCTTGAGCGCAAATAAAAGAGTACTCACGTTAACATTTTGGATGAGTCATATGGGTCAGTGCCTGGCTGGCAGAGCGGCCCGACGGACTCAGAAAATGAGCCTCTCATCTTTGAGTGTTTCTGCCCATGAGGGAGATGATGAACTGCTTCATCACAGTGAGAACAGTGATGCGCACAGTGTTCTCATTACAACAAATAATCGTCAGTGTGATCTGCTTCTCTGTTGCATGGTTTGCTGAAATGTGTGGTCCTGAGGGCACTTATTTTAGAGTTCAGGGACTTTAGAGCCCTTCAAAAGCCTGCCATCTATTAGTAAAGTTTGGGTGTGTGTAACACCTCTCATATATATATATATATACACACACACACATGTACTAAGTACTTCAAATACTACTTTTAAGGCACTGTAGTACTAATATGTACCTTTTGTACCATTATTTACAGAAATAAATTTTTAACTAGATGAGTAAGGTTTGTAAACAAACTTTGATGTTGGCTTGACAAAGGCTTGTTTGAAAGTCTTAAAAGTTTAAAGATGTTATTAAAACAACAGGCTCATTGGAAATACGTGCCTCAATATACATTTCTGCAAAACTCTCTTCGAGGAGTGACGAGCCTGTTTACTTTAGTCACATTTAGCCGCTAAACTTGCTAACTAGCACATTATTAGGAAAGGCGATCACAAAGATTCATAAAAAAACCCTTATACTCACTTTTGCTGTAAGTGAAGCTGGATCACGAATGATTCATGCGAACATAGACAGATGCAGATCGGGAGGCGCATTACATTCACAAACAAACGTAATCCACTGCATCTTCAGCAGCTCAGATGTCGGGAGTAAATGACGACCATTACGTTACACCGACAGGCATCTGAGAATGGCTCGATTTGAAAAAGGGGATATTATTTTTACAGATTAATTAAAAACCACTGCATGGATTTTTATCATTATAGTGTAGATTTGTACATACACTGCCAACACACATTAATGTTCAAACAACATGTAAAAGTGAACTTTGCATCTGATGACCCCTTTAAATTATGTATTTTTTCTTAGATGTCTAATGCTTTTTCATGCATTCTGACTTGTTTTCACTGTTAAGAGTTGGATTTTCATGTTAAACATGACCAAAGTCTCAAAAAACGAGTTGGATGTATGATGGAGTATTTCTGTGCTAGACACTCATTCAGGGTTCACATAAGTTTCAGAAGTTTTTTTGGAGTATGGCCCTGCATGATATCACATAGGGTGGAATTCCTTGTATGGGCGCTTCTCCAGGAAGAGTGCATGCACATCAATCAGAGCGAGAGCAAGAGTTTCAATGACAATGTGCTTCATTCGTTAATTTGTTAGCCATATTTAATGTAAATCAATAAAGTTTTTGTTCCTGTTTTATTTATGTTGATGTCACAGCTTGCAGATGATTGCTACGCAAAAGCTTTGCGTGCTTGTGAATCTTCATCTCTGCCCACGGCACGCCTCCATGAGCTCAACTGTTTTTGGAGAGAAGCGTTACAGCTTTATCTGTCTTTTATAAATCTGATAAAACAAAAGGCTCTTCAGAGATATGAAGGATGCAATACTACTGTATAGGTACTCAACATTAACGTGTTATGTCCACTTTAACTTTAAATCAGTGTTTCTTATATGATACATTTTTGAGCTGGTGTTATTGAACTATATTTGAAAGGCCATTTAGAAAACATGAATGGGAAATACTTCTGAAACCAAGGCTGCTGAAAAAAAAAAAAAACATACTGACAGCCACTGTTGTGCTCTTGACCCATTATATAAACATTCAGAATAAGTGTGCTACTGAGCTGAATTTGCTACTGCTGCACATTGACAAGCCTTTCATCACTGTTGTAGGATTGTCAACTTATCCTTTATAATAAAATGCAGATGCAAGTGGGTGACACATCACAGCAATACGTCTGGGTCGGATGTGTCATTTCAGCTGAAGCGGGTCTTTCAGCTACATCTACAGTAGTCAGCAATGCTGATTGTAAATGTAAAAGATGTGGGACAGGAATAGGATCTTTTGATGAATCTCATCCAGACAATACACAAGCTTTGAAACCTGAAACTACTCACATTTGACACTGTATGCTGAAAGAAAAGAAGTACATTGTGTCTCATGCCGTGGTCCATTTACACCATTATGTACAAAATGTAATACAACCTGATATTTGAGAAACCAATACGAATGACCAGGAACCAAAAAAGCAATCCCATTTGGACCAACCTTCCTTGTTAAGAGTGTTAAAATGTTTAAAGCCTATAAAGCAATGAATTTAAAGTGAGTAAAAGACCTTTTAGTATAATTGCAAAAATGCACCCCATCTGGTTGTAGTACACATAATGGCACAAAACTCTCTCTCTCACACACACCTCAGTGCAGCACATGAGCCCACTATGCCATATTATCCTTCACAAAGTCTCTTCTTTACTCATCTAATGAGTAAACTACTGTTCACAAGACAATGAGTGGACATTTAAAATGTGAGAAGAGAAAGAGCTGTTCACCTTTAGCTTAAAGTAACTCTCTCATTACTCACAACATTATCAGCTGTTGCCTGAATGTCTGAGAGTCGTATCTATTCAGACAGAGACTCATTTGAATTATGGATCCAAACTCCAGAACGTATTTACATGTTTATTTTAAAATCATCATTAAAATGCAAATTATGTGCAAGCATGCACAATTCATACGGAAGATAACTTAAATTGGTGCATTTTCCCATTACACATATGCTTCATGAATAGATATGCTCTACTTGAACAGAAAATGAATCAGGTACGAGATGAAACTCAGAAGAGCTTTCAGAGATCACACTGAGATATCGAAAAAGAATTGTCATATGGATAAATATACTGGTTTGAGACAAAATTCTCTTATACAATGAAAATTTCTGTGAAAATGCACATTTTCTGCAATCATTAAACCATATTTTGTAATAAATGGACAGAAGTAGATTCTGATTAGACATGAAAAGAAAGAAAGAAAGAAAGAAAGAAAGAAACAGAAAGAAATCATGTACTTGATATGTTGTTTGCTACCTGATCCCATGATGAAAATGTACCTGTGGGAACTTTTTCGCAAGATGCAAAATACGTACAGATAAGTACATATCACTGATGTTTCCAACAGAAATAAACACTAGACGCGGTAAAACAGCGAGCACTTGTAATATTTTTTTGTACACAGTTATGATCACAGCTCCATATGTTTCACTTTTCGGGCGTAAAAAAGCTTGCTCGGTAGCTTGGAATTGGATTTAGGATGAGAAAACCTTCAGTACGAACCCTGTGAAAAACATGACTCACAATGAAAGAACTGAAAGACAAGAAATCGAAAAACAAGCTAAAATGGCATGCTTGCAATAGCATTTTTATGTCACATTCACTTTTGTTCATACTATCGTGTAGGTTTAGGTGTTAGGTGCAGATGGTACGTTATTTTAAAACGTCACGGAGCATTAGAGTTATGGACATTTCAAGTCAGAACTGCGGTGAAATGTACAAAACCAATGTCACATAAAACGTACCATATGTACGTTCATCTGTTCTGGGGGGAAAAACAAACACTTTTTTAGCGCCACACAGTCGACATTTCACATCAAAACCTAAATGATGTATTTCGCGCCTTGTGAAAAAGTTCCAACAGGTACATTTTCATCATGAGATCAGGTTGGTTGTTTGGCACCCATTAACATCATAATGTTAGAGTCAATTACAATTAATTATTAATATTATTGATTTAAATAATCGTCGAACATTATACATTATATACTGTATATTTCCTCTGTTTTATTTTACCCACTCTTATTTTAAAATAAGTAACCAACCCTTTCTCATTGTTCATATGTAGGTATCAGTATGTAAAATTTAGAAGCACAAAGTGTATGTTCTGTACTTTTTATTGATGCTGAAATGTACAATTTGGACGTATTTTAATGTTTAAACCACAAAAATGGCTACATATTTTTTTAGCTAAAAAAACATCAAATATTTATGAATCTTTCCTTGTTTTAACGGTGTGATTTAGATTTTTAGACCTCCAAACCTAACCTACCCCCAAACCTAAACCTACCCATTTCTAGTGAATATAGAAAGATATAAAACATGATTTACCGAAATAGGGAAATTACCATTTTAGTAACAATATTGCAATAAAAAGATAATATTTATAGTCACTAATCCCACTCCTACATCTAAACCTAACTATTTCTTTACTTTACAGTATAAAGAAAACATGACAGACAAGCATTTATTTGTTGCAAAAAGTAGTCCAAATGATGATGTGTCACAGTCCTCTCTGGTGGTATACAATAGTTTTGTATGAGGTGCAGAGCAGAATTTAAGTTATTAACCACTGAAAATATTATCCAGATAGGCACACATTTCTCATTCAAACACACCTCACCAGTAACACGTCAGGTGCAATTTGACGAAGCAGGCAAGAGCCAATGAGCGTTCGATTATCCTGCTGTAAAACCATGAAGTGAATAAAAGTCATGAAGTTTTTTGAAGCGGCAACTTCTAGTTTGTCATTTTGTGCACGTCAGTGTAGGTTTTGATGTTTACAGTCACTGCTCAGAATGGAGATGAAGATCAGGTGTGTTTGATTAGGGTTGGAGCTCTACTCTGCAGGGACACCGGCATTCCAGGACCGAGTTTGCCTATGCTGGTTTAAAGTGTAGTCTTGTTTAACATTATGTATTCCTCAAAATGAGTTGGCAGCAGAAATCACACAGAACAGAACGTTATTCCATATTACAAAAATAAGTAAACTGAAAACATAATGCCATTGATATGACAACTGAATACAATAATAATACACTTAATGCAGCAATTTTAATATTCATAAGGACTCATTTGTAAGTCAGTGAAGTTGTTCATATGTAAACATTTTAAGATTTAGGTATCGTCAGTACATCAGTTTTGTACGTTTTAGTGTTTTTTAAAATTTAAGTAAATGTACATTTGTAAAACCACACTTTACATAAAATACATATGAATTATCATATCACAAAATCAAAAAAAATAAATTTCAAAATGAATAGTGTGTGCTTTTTGACTGCATCAGCGACAGTCAACAACAGTACAACTGAGAGAAACTGCAGTATAGAGAAAGATATAACAATATAAAAGAAAAGAGACAATTTTAACACAATGAAGCTTATTATGTCATATTACGTGTTCTAAACCGAGCCTTAATGAAACAATTTAAGTGGTATTCCAGCATGTGAGGCTGAGACACAAAGAACCGACAGATTCTTGCGTGTCAGCTGAGCCGCACATACGAGCACATCAGTGTTGGGGGTGGGGAGAGTAAACCTGTGAAATTACCACAGGTAAAAGCTGCTGTTAACCCTGGTAACAATTCTAATGCCAACCACCGACGCAGTTCTTCTGTCTTTTCAAATTAGTGTGATCAAACTATGAAATTGTGCTTTGCGTAAATGCACTAATGCATTTTTAAACATTTTAAGGAAAATAAAGCCATGCACCTCATCCAACTGCAATCCAAGCAACTGGCTTTCTTAACATACTAAGAAAATGTTTACAACAAGGTTTATATTAAAACACAGCAAGCATCCAAAGTCGAATCTTGTATGTGACAGACATGAAATATTCTACAGGCGACGACTGTACACTTCAAGAAGAAGATTGCCTTCTCCTCGGAGGATACACTCTGGTACATCAAAACAAGGAATCTTGAAAGCCAGCATGTAAAGAAACACACCTATGATGCCAGAGTGCTGGAACAGCTATAGTGTGCAGTATAGATACACATGGTGCTTTAATATGACTGCTGATGTTTATGTTGCTTAAGGCAAAATCACATGTATTTGCCATATATACTATCAGAAAATAAGAAGAACTACTGCTGGACTAGTCATACAAATACTTTACAAAATACTGGCAAAATGTGAATTTCTTTAGATATTAAATTCACACATCTCATTCTAAAACACTTGGCAACCAGTGTATTCGAGGTGCAAAACACATCTGACAGCTTTCCACTACACCACCTCTCCTTCAACACCAAGAGCTTGTATCTCATCTGCATAGTGTCTCGTGATTGGCCAGTGGTTTGACAACAGGAGATGCTGCTGCGAGCTGACTGGCTGAGGTCTGAAGAGGGAATGGAATCCCTGCAATTGAGAAAGGCCATAAATAGGGCACGGGAACACACAAATCACAGATGCAGCTGCACCGGCTTACCGTTCCACATTTCACACGCTCCGAGACAGTCACAATCAAAAGATAAAGGAGTTTGAAGTCTTCACTGGGAGCTGCAGGCAAATCCAGACTTACATACAGTAGAGAGCCTGGCTTTGGGATTGGGATCATGTCTCTGGAAGTGAAGGAAAAGACAGAAGTGCGCTTGGTGTTCATGGGAGCCGCAGGTGTGGGGAAAACAGCCCTGATTAAACGTTTCCTACAAGACAGCTTTGACCCCAAACATCGGCGAACAGTGGAGGAGCTCCACAGCAAGGAGTATGAGGTGGCTGGAGTCAAAGTGACCATTAACATCATGGACACAAGCGGCAGCTACTCCTTCCCAGCCATGCGGAAGCTCTCCATCCAAAACGGAGATGCCTTCGCCCTTGTCTACTCTGTGGACGACCCCGAATCTCTAGAAGCTGTCAAGAGACTGCGTGAGGAAATCCTGGAGGTCAAAGAGGACAAGTTCACACCCATCGTGGTGGTAGGCAACAAAAAAGACCGGATGCAAGAACGTAGGGTGTCGGCGGACGATGTTCTGGTGAAGGTGGAGCTGGACTGGAACAACTGTTTCCTGGAGGCCTCGGCTAAAGAAAACGAAAACGTGATGGAGGTGTTTAAGGAACTCCTCCAGCAGGCAAACCTCCCCAGCCGACTCAGCCCGGCTTTACGCCGTCGCAGAGAGACTTTTCCCAAGGACATGAATCTACGACCACCCATGAACAAGACCAACAGCTGTTCAGTCTCCTAAAGCTGGCAAGAAAAGATAATCGAGAACAGAAAGGCTTGAGTTGCTTCTTAACGCCAATGTTGAAGCAAAGCAATCATGTGGAAGGCTTCTTGAAGGCACGCAAAGATGCTTTTGTTACATAGCGAAACTTCCCATAATCCTGCTCTGAAAGTCATGAAGAAAAAGGACAATGATGAGGGGAGAATGATCAAAAGACAAAGAACTGTTGCGTTTGTGCAAAGAATCTCTTGAATGTTTTGACAGTGGTATTGAATTCCTAAAGTTCAGTTGTGTGATCTGTTTAAAGAGCTACTGCAATATTCAATCACGTATAAGTCGAGATAGTCTGACTTTTATGACACTGCAATATTGTAATGCCGTAGCATTAATGTTTATTAACATATTTTAAAATTTGACTGTATTTTGACTGTATGACATTCTTTGGTTTACGAATCATTGCACCAAGTATTAGTCACTGTGTCCATTTTTCAAAATGTTTGACACTGTGCACATGCACTTTTGTTAAAAATTCATATAATGCACTGATGTCTTTCTTTTTTTTTTTAACTCAATTTATTTTGGGTTTTTTGTACATTTTTTTTGATTTGATGTAACTTGCAAAGAAAAAATAAAATAATAAAAGAAAATTAATGGCTAAACTAATGACTTCAAAGAGTCCAGAAAACATTAAAGACTTCAAAACTATGAAAAAACAATTATTGAAGTATGGAAACTATAAGATGAAGGAATTTAATTTACTTCACTTTACATTCTTTACTCTTCGGAATAAAAGGTACAAAAGCTGGTATCTCTTCCATATGTACACTTTAGGTACAAACACTTAAAGGACTTATATACATCTATTACAGGTAAAAAAATAAAAAATAAATAATAATAATAATAATAAATAAATAAAAAAAACTAAATAAATAAAAATAAATGTGTACCTTTTAAAATTATAATTATCTAATTATATTTTATATTTATATATTTCTCTAGTAATTTGCAAGTACCTAATTAAAAGCTATCGAATGTGTTTTAATATCATAAGAAATAGTCAAACCAGAATTTATTCAGGCACCTTCAACATTTCTCACATTATCAGTTTATTCACTACAGTTTAGAAAATGGTAATAAAATGTGACAAATTCAGAGTTAAACGATGTCAGAACGGAACAGAATTCATCTTGATACAGGATTCATCTTGATAATGGCAGATAACTTTGATAGAAAGGTATGCAATGAATTACAATCGACCAAAAATTCAGACAATATTTACACAACTATCAATACTTTGTTGACCAATTACAAAGTAATGCTTAATTTTGTTCAGCCTGTGGTGTAAAAATGTCAAATTAGCAATTAAAGAAAAACACTGCAAAACATGTCAGAATAATTTTTGTTTTTTTATCAGTTTTACTGGTACTAAACTGTATAAAGAATTTTTGGGTATAATATGTCACATTTTACTTTATTTTGCTATCCTCACCTACATATTTTCACTATAGTGCCCTGCACCCATTTGTAAAAAATCCCAAATTATATCTGGTGTCTCAATAGTTTTTAGTTTGACTGTAAATCCAGTCTAGTGTCCTCAAATTATGTCCTCAGACCTCATTTATGCCATTTTATCGGTTCTAAAACCCAGACAGCAATCAAAAATTAAGTGGCTACAACAGCTCAGATTCCACGTTTGCACGCAAGCAGTGAGAATCCTACAGGAATTGTCCAATATTGCCATCTTGTGGTGCATCAGCTGACTAGAATCTTTTCACTTCACCTGCTTTGTATGTAATATGAATATGAATACAGCCAACAATTAAGCAACAGGGAAATGTGTGTTGGGTATAACAATAGCTCATTGTTCCTTAAACACACAACAGGATGTCAGCTAGTTCCTAAAAAAAAAAAAAAAATCACAGTTAATGACCTGTTGCATGAGAACGTAGGGTCCATTTTATGCATGTTGCATCTGCAGCACTAACATTTCTGCTGTTATCTGGGATACAACATTAAGTATTTTTCATAACAATGGGCATACAATATAAACAGGCATGAGTTTTAATTGTGCACACTAAATAGTGCTTGGGAGAAAAGCTGTACATATATCTGGCTGTCCTGGTGCTCAGTGCTCTGTAGCACCAGCTGGAGGACAACAGTGGAAAGACTGGAAACAGTGGAAAGTGGGCTGGGTGTGTGGGGTCTAAAGTCATTTCTGTCCCTTTTTGCACTCTGGAGGTGTAAAGATCTTGGAGGTTGGGCAGAGGGGTCCTCTTAGCAGTGTTGTTTGTCTGTAGTAGTCCACTAATGTCTGATTTGGGGCTGAACCAAACCAGACAGGTATAGATGGACACAGGACAGACTTGATGGCTGAGCAGAACTGTTTGAGCAGTTCCTGTGGCAGGCTGAACTTCCTCAGCTGGTGTAGGAAGTACAACCTCTGCTGGCCCTTTTTATATGTGTAAGAGTCCAAACAGCTGATAAAAACCAAACAATTATCAAGCTTTCCAAACTATCTAAATCAAACAAATCCATAAT
Organism: Labeo rohita; assembly: GCF_022985175.1. NCBI lineage: Eukaryota > Metazoa > Chordata > Actinopteri > Cypriniformes > Cyprinidae > Labeo > Labeo rohita. The sequence continues at coordinate 35,223,080 of NC_066871.1, forward strand.
CAATACTTTTATTTCTTCTTCAGACCATTGCTTTCAGCAAAAAGACCATAGTCCCTAATCCATAATATTGCTTTCTCCAGTTAAACAAGAAGTCATCTTGTCTGAATCAGGACAAACATTTGCGCAGATCAAGCAAAAAAAAAAAAAAAAAGGCAGAAGCATTTTTATGGATTATGCACTATTATACTTTTTGCCAGGAGTGACGGTTTAAATGTTAAGTTGAAATGATGGATTTGCTTCTTATAAACCAATGCTATCTCATGACCAATTTGCACATATTTTACAAGGCGGCTTCGTAATTCCAGAACTTTTAAAGTCTTTTCAAGCACTACTTTTTTAATTCTTAAGGACTTCAATCAGAAATCTCACTTGTGGTTTGATGTTTTCTACGGTTTAAGAAAAAAAAAAATCAGACAAAAAGATTAGCAAAATCACTCCAAAGTCTTGATCTAAATCAAATGATTCGTGGTCCACGCTCCTAGCTTCCAATCTAAAGCAAATCCAATTTAAGGGTGTGTTCACACTTGTCATGTTTGGTTTGATTAAAACGAACCCTGGTGCGATTGCTCTGTTAGTGCAGTTCATTGGAGTAAGTGTGAACGCTGTCATCCAAACCCTGGTGTGCACCAAACAAGCCAACTGAGACCACTAAAAAGATGGGTCTTGGTCCACTTCTAAATGAACTCTTGCGGTTCGAATGATATATGAACACGACATGGACATGGACATTACTTCTAAATGAAACAAAAACAGGAAGTAATGATTTCACGCGACATGATTTTACGAAGGAAACATGCAGTGTATCCAAAACAAAAT